>NC_057711.1:142492647-142511482 GCF_004010195.1 Chiloscyllium plagiosum | reverse complement strand
TTGCCAGCAGCAGTTGTGGAAGCAAGGTCATTGGGGACATTTAAGAGACTACTGGATATGCATATGGTCACAGAAATTTGAGGATGCATACATGAGGATCAGTGGTTGGCACAACATCGTGGGCTGAAGGGCCTGTTCTGTGCTGTACTGTTCTGTGTTCTAACAGGGAAGGTGGTAAAAGAAGGGGAGGTGTGGCCTTTTTAGTCAAGGATAGTATAACTGACTGAAAGAACTTTTGACGAAGACCCATCTACTGAGGTAGTATGGGCTGAGATTAGAAACAGGAGAGGAGAGGTCACACTGCTGGCAGTTTTTTATAGGCCTTCACAGAGTTCCAGGCTTGTGGAAGAGGATCGGCAAAAAGATTCTGGATAGGAGTGAAAGGAACAGATTAGTCGTTATGGGGGACTTTAACTTCCCCAACATTGACTGGAAATGCTATAACTCTAGTACGTTGGATGGTTCAAGTTTTGTCCAATGTGTGCAGGAGGGTTTCGTGACACAGTATGTCGAAGGGCTGACAAAAGGTGAGGCCACACTGGATCTGGTGCTTGGTAATGATTTAAAGGCCAGGTGTTTGATTTAGTGGTAGGTGAGCAGTTTGGAGGAAATGACCATAATTCAGTTACATTTAGTTTAGTGATGGAAAGGGATAAATAAATGCCATAGGGCAAGAGTTATCGATGGGGGAAGGGCAATTATAATGCGATTAGGCAAGACTTAGGATGCACAGAATGGAGTAGCAAAATGCTGAGGACGGGGACAATCGAAATGTGGAGCTGGTTTAAGGAACAGATATTGCGTGTCCTTGATAGGTATGTCCTTGTCAGGCAGGGAGGAACTGTGGTTTTACTTCAGAAATTGCATCTCTTGTTAAGTGGAAGAAGGAGGCTTATATGACAATGTGACGAGATGGTTCAGGTGAGGCCATATAAAGTTACAGATTAGCTAGGAAGGATTTAAAGAGAAAGTTAAGAAAGAGAGGACATAAGCAGTCTTTAGCAGGTAGAATAAAGGAGAACCCTAAAGCTTTCTATAGATATGTGAGGAATAAAAGGATGACTAGGGTAGGAATAGGGCCAAAGACAGAAGTGGGAAGTTGTGTGTGGACTCTGTAGATCGGAGAGGTGCTAAACGAATATTTCTCATCCGTTTTCACTCAGGAAAAGGAGAATATTGTAGAGGAGAAGAATGAGATCAGAGATATTAGAAGAGAAAGGATTGAGGTTATTAAGGAAGAAGTTTTATCAATTCTAGAAGGAATGAAAGTAGACAAGTCCCCTGGGCCGGATGAGGATTCGCCAGGAAGCTAGGGAGGTGGTGTTGGAACCTTTGGCTTTGATCTTTGAGTTGTCATTGTCTACAGGTTTAGTACCAGAGGACTGGAGGATTCAAATTTTGTTCCCTTGTTCAAGAAGGGCAGTAGAGATGAGGAGAAAGTGAGGTCTGCAGATGCTGGAGATCAAAGTTGAAACTTTATTGCTGGAACAGCACAACAGGTCAGGCAGCATCCAGGGAACAGGAGATTCGACGTTTCGGGCACAGGCCCTTCTTCAGGAATGAGCAGAGAGTGTTCAGCAGGAGAAGATAAAAGGTAGGGAGGAGGGACTTGGAGGAGGGGAGTTGGAAATGTGATAGGTGGAAAGAGGTCAAGGTGAGGGTGATAGGTCGGAGTAGGATGGAGGCGGAGAGGTCAAGAAGAAGACTGCAGGTCAGGAAGGCGGTGCCGGGCTGGAGGGATCCGGCTGAGACAAGGTGGGGGGAGGGGGGATGAAGAAACTGGTGAAGTCCAAGTTCATCCCCTGCGGTTGGAGGGTTCCCAGTCAGAAGATAAGACGCTCCTCCTCCGACCGTCGGGCAGTAGAGATGACCCAAGTAATCATAGTCCAGTGAGCCTTCCGTCTGTTTTGGAAAGGATTTATAATGACTTGGAGATGCCAGTGTTCGACTGGGACTTTCAAGTTAAAAATCACACAATACCAGGTTATAGTGGTGTTTATTTGGAAACACTAGCTCTCGGAGTGTTGCACCTTCAGGTGGTTGTGGAGAATAAGATTGTAAGAGAATTTATAGCAAAAGTTTAGTGTGATGTAACTGAAGTTATATATTCAACGTTCGATTTATAATCATCTAGCAAGCAACAGTTTGATTGCAGATAGTCAACATGGGCAGATCATGTCTCTCAAAACTCATTGAGTTTTTTTGAGAAGGTGACCAAGCGTGTGGATAAGGGTCGGATAGTTGACGTGGTGTACGTGGACTTCAGTAAGGCCTTTGATAAGGCTCCACATGGTAGGCTGTTGGAGAAAATGCAGAGGCATGGGATTGAGGGTGATTTAGCAGTTTGGATTAGAATCTGGCTTTCTGTAAGAAGGCAGAGAGTGGTGGTGGTTGGAAAATATTCAGCCTGGAGTCCAGTTACTAGTGGTGTGCCACAAGGATCTATTTTGGGACTGCTGTTGTTTGTCATTTTTATAACTGACTTGGATACAGGCATAGGTGGACGGGTTAATAAGTTTGCAGATGACACTAAAGTCGGTGGAATAGTGGACAATGAGTAAGAATGTTGCAGGGTGTCTTAGATAAACTGCAGAATTGGGCTGAGAGGTGGCAATTGGAGTTCAATGCAGATAAATGTGAGGTGATACACTTTGGGAGGAATAACAGGAAAGTAGAATGCTGGGTCAATGGAAAGATTCCTGGCAGTGTGGATGTGCAGAGGGATCTTGGAGTCCATGTACATAGATCCCTGAAAGTTGCCACCCAGGTTGATAGTGCTGTTAAGGCATCCGGTGTGTTAAGTCTTATTAGTAGAGGGATTGAGTTCCAAACCATAATGTCATGCTTCAACTATACAAAAAGGCTAGTGTGGCTACACTTGGAATATTGTGTACAGTTCTGGTCGCCCCATTACAGGGAAAATGTGGAAGCATTGGAAAAGGTGCAGAGGAGACTTACAAGGATGTTGCCGGGTCTAGAGGGAAGGTCTCATTAGGAAAGGCTGAGAGACTTGGGTGTGTTTTCATTGGAAAGGAAAGGCTAAGAGGCGATTTGATAGAGACATACAAGATGGTCAGAGGATTAGATAGGGTAGACGGTGAAAGTCTTTTTCCTTGGATGATGACAACAGCTTGTACAAGGGGGCAAAGCTACATATTGAGGGGTGATAGATTTAAGATGGATGTCAGAGGCATGTACTTTACTCAGAGAATGCCCTACCTGCCAACGTAGTTAACTCAGCTACATTAGGAAGTTAGAAACCATCCTTGGGTAAGCACATGGATGATGATGGGATAGCGTAGGGGATTGGGCTTAGATTAGTTCACAGATTGGCACAACATTGAGGGCCGAAAGGCCTGTTCTGCGCTGTATTGTTCTATGTTCTATGATCTATCTCATGGAATATAGGGAGAACTAGCCATTTGGATACAAAACTGGCTCGAAGATATAAGGCCATTGCTGAGGAGATGAACAAAGTTAAAAATGGGGAGGTGAAGGCAGTAGAATGCATAAAGAACCCATAATTAGATAGTAGAGTCATAGAGATGTACAGCACAGAAACAGACGGGATGGTAGTGGAGGGTTGTTTTTCAGACTGGAGGCCTGTGACCAGTGGAGTGCCACAAGGATGGATGCTGGGTGCACTACTTTTTGTCATCTATATAAATGATTTGGGCATAAACATAAGAAGTATAGTTAGTAAGTTTGCAGTTGACACCAAAATTGGAGGTGTACTGGACAGCGAAGAAGCTTACCTCAGATTACAACGGGACCTTGATCAGATGGGCCAATGGACTGAGGAGTGGCAAATTGAGTTTAATTTAGATAAATGTGAGCTGCTGCATTTTGAGAAAGTAAATCTGAGCAGGACTTATACACTTAATGGAATGGTCTGAGGGAGTGTTGCTGAACAAAGAGACCTTGGAGTGCAGGTTCATAGCTCCTTGAAAGTAGAGTCGCAGATAGGTAGAATAGTGAAGAAGGTGTTTGGTATGCTTTCCTTTATTGGAAAGAGCATTGAGTGTAGACGTTGAGAGGTCATGTTGCGGCTATACAGGATGTTGGTTAGGCCACGTTTGGAATTTTGCAGGCAATTCTGGTCTCCTTCCTATCAGAATGATGTTGTGAAACTTGAAAGGGTTCAGAAAAGATTTACAAGGATGTTGCCAAGGTTGGAGGGTTTGAGCTGTAGGGAGAGGCTGAATAGGCTGGGGTTGTTTTCCCTGGAAGGTTGGAGGCTGAGGGGTGATGTTATAGAGGTTTATAAAATCATGAGGGGCATGAATAGGATAAGTCGACAAAGTCTTTTACCTGGAGTGGGGGAGTCCAGAACGAGAGGGCATAGGTTTAGGGTAAGAGGGGAATGATATAAAAGAGACCTAAGAGGCAACTTTTTCAAGCAGAGAGTGGTGCGTGTATGGAATGAGCTGCCAGAGGAAGTGGTGGAGGCTGGTACAATGTCAGCATTTTAAAAGGCATCTGGACGGATATATGTTTTAGAAGGGTTTAGAGGGATTTGGGCCAAGTGCTGGCAAATGGGACTAGATTAGGTTGTGATATCTGTTCGCCATAGATGAGTTGGACTGAAGGTTCTGTTTCCATGCTGTACATCTCTATGACTCTACCATTTAATTTTGGGTCCTTTATGCGTTCCACTGCCTTCACCACCTCATCATGAGCGGGTGATTTTTAACTTTGTTCACCTCCTCAGCAATGGCCTTCAACTGCTAGAGCCTAAATTCTGGAATTCCCAATCTAAATTTCATTGGTCAGCCTCTGTCCAACATCTTGAATAAAGCTTATCACCACATTGTCTTATTCCATGGATATAGACACAGTGGATAGAGAGAAGTTGTTCCCTGTGATGCGGGTCATGAATCAAAGGATTTGATTTAAGGTGATTGGTAACAGAAACAACTGCACCATGAAGGAACTATATTTTCTAAACCATATATGATTCTGATCTGGAGTGTTTTATCTGGGAGAATAGTGGAGACAGGTACAACTGAGGCTCTCTAAAAGGAATTGGATTAGCGCACGAAGAGAGAGAATTTGCAGGATTCTGGTGGAAATGCAGGGGAATGTGATGAGCAGAGTTTCTTCAGGGAACCTGCACACATCCATGGTGAACGGAATGGCTGCCTCCAGTCATAATCATTCGGATTCCCTGGCTTGGCATCAATTTTAGACTGATTTATGCTGTGTAAAGAAGATTTACTACAATAATAGTTTTCAATTGCGCTGTTGGAATCAGCCACTTCAAACGCACTAAAAATATCCTCGGTCACTACTTGCTCAAAAAGTATGCAAAAATTAACTATTTCTAACTTGCATGCTGAAAATTGCTCCAAGGGTTGCATATTGAAATATCACGAATATTAACATTGTACTTGGTGGCTAGTGCAATTTACTTTTCCTTACGATCAGTGTTTGCCAATCTGATACTGATAAATTAGAGCTTGGTGGAAGTAAATACAGTTGTATCTTTCAAAAGTCAACTGGAAATGTGCTGAAAACAAAAAAACATTTAGAGCTGCAGGGTAGAACAGGATGAATTGTAACTCGTTCAAAGGCATGCAAAGTGAGCTGAACAACGATTCACTGCATTATAAAACTTTCTAACTTTTCACTCTTGTGCAGATGACTTTAATTTGATAACCATAAAAAATGCCAATTGGTCTTTGTTTACACAACCCAAAGTTATCATTTTTAAAAACTACAAGTCACAATTGACTTTGCTGTAGTTGCAACCTCTACTCAGCTGTTTTGCCATTTCTGGTGAAAGAACTATACTGGGCAATGTGAATGGTTTTCACTCCAAATGAATTACCAACCTCCAGTTATTAAGTTACTTAGATTTTTGAATTACTTCTATCTTTGTACTCTATGGCTCGCTGGTTAGCTCAGTTGTCTAGACAGCTGGTTTGCAATGCAGAGTGATGTGAACAGCATGAGTTGAATTGCTCTCTCGCGTACGCTCGCTCTCTCGCTTGCTCTCTCTCTCGCACACGCGCGCTCTCTAAGTTGGTACATGAGCCTCCTCTGCGTAGGAGAGGGTGCGGACTGCAGATGCTGGAGATCAGAGTTGAAAAGTGTGGTGCTGGAACAGCTGGTCAGGCAGCATCCAAGGAGCAGGAGAGTCGATATTTTGCGCATGAACTCTTCATCAGGAAGAGCTCATCCTCTAAATGTGAACCCTCCTGCTCCTCGGACGCTGCCTGGCTGGCTGTGCTTTTCCTGCACCACACTTTTCGACCTGTCTTCTGCATATCCAGTAAGAAATCCATCTGCTCAGCTTGTGCAAGCAGCTTATCTGAGGAAAGACTTCAGTTTTGAGCTGCCTACCTCATGATCATTGGCTTTCAGATAACTTTCACTCTCCGCTTCTTTTTAAATCTACTCGGATGTTGTTTAGTCAGCAATCAAAGTCAACTTCTTAAGCCAATCCATTTTCTGGAAAGGGGGTTTTGTCCGTTTTGTTATCCTACTTGTCTTCCAGAGATCGCTTGCTTGTGTGACTGTAGAAAATTAATGTTTTAGTTTCTTATTTTTGGTACAAATCCACTGAGAACAAAAATAGATTAACATTTTCTTTGCAGTGTTATTTCCAAACTAAGCAGCACCTGTTTGTCATTATTCTTTTTTAAGTCCATTGATCATCCAGGCTTATAGTAGGTAAATAACTGCACAGAGGCCATTATCCCGTCACCCTTTATTTATATGTGGAGAGTCCTTGACGCTGATCTAACTCCCTCAGAGCCAGCTCCGAGTGAACATAATGTCTGACACTCCTGTTCTCTTTATTTCTAGAGACACTCCTGTTTAAATTTTTTATTTTATAAAACAGTGCAGTTTACAAATAATTAACGTTAACAGCTGTATACAGAGAAACAGCAATTTACAAGGGAGAGGAGCAGCAAAGCCAGGCCCCAGACCCCACCGTTCTACAATAGAGCATGATTTTGATTCATCGACCTCTGGGTTATGTGCCCTACACACTCCTGCTACACCACTGTGCTTGCTAACACTCCTGTTCTTGTCAGCCAGGATTCCTTGATTGGACAAGGTTAACAGCCCCAATCAGGGAACTCCTATTCTATGATGACCACCAGCTGACCTTGTTATAATCACTACACGAGGCCTCTGGTGAGACTCCTTACTGAAGCCGTTCTAAAAATCAGTGACCACTACATTTACCTTAACTATCCATTTACTTACTTGCTCTAGCTGAAATTGTAAAATTTAATTTGCCTTTATAATCAACTCATGCTAGTTGCTTTTAGTAAACCCACTCATTTTCAAATGCTTTCTAAAACACAAATAACTTGTCTTGAAATAGTAAAATCCTGATGTGCCAAATCTGAGAGAGTTGATAAGCAACTGAAGAGCGAATTTGCATGGTTCTGGTGAAAGAGCAGGGGAATAAGGTTAACTGCATTTCTCCTTCAAAGAACCTGCACACACCATGCTGAACTGAAGGTCGTCTCCTGTACAATAACAATTTTGATTCCTTATCTTGGCGTCAATTTTGGATTGATTGATTACGCTCTGTAAATAACCTTTGGCAGATTTACCACATTAAGTTTTAGATTGCTTGTTTGGAATCAGCCACTTCCAGCACACCATTACAATCCTAGATGACTTCTTTTGATGTATAAAGAAGTGCAACAGCCATGTGCATTGCTAGTAACGAGATAAATGTCATTTATGAAAAGAGTTAAATTTTTATTGATGGCAATTGATATTTAGAACGGCTTTCAGTCAGGAAGATGTACTGTTGTATGATTTTTTTTTATATCACACTCAGATCTCACAGTAGAGGCTTGGTTTAATGTTTTAGCCAAAGAAAGCACCTCCCTCTTATAAGTTCTTCCAAACTCTTCTGTCAGGAGAATATACAAAAGCTTAAACACATGTACCACCAGGTTCAAGAACAGTTGCTTCCCCATTGTTATTAGGCTTCCAAATGGATCTCTTAAATTTCAAATCTAATCTTGTTTTTTGTGCACCTTCTTTGCAGCCATAGTTTTGTAATCCTTGCTCTGTTCTATCACCCTTAGATCTTTGTGTGGTATGATCTGTCTGTACTGCAGAGAGCATTTTGCTGTACCTTGGTACATGTGACAAAACTAAATCAAAATCAAATCAATGCATGTAATAGTCAGATTAAAGGGAGGAAGATCAGAAGGTCCAAATGTGGCACTGGGTTTATGTGAAGGATTCACTGTGACATAGCAACATATTTTGTTGTGCTGCAGATTGGAAGGAGTCCAGAGTACACCAAGTTATTTTGCAATTTTTTGCATTTTTTAATCTTCTACTTCACGCTGATTCCCTCTGCAATATCTCCACCTGGAGACCACTTAGTGGTCGCAGTCTCTATACCTTTGCACTATTGTATATCTACAATATTCAATATTCAGTAACTTTGCTTTCCCAGGCACTGAGAGTTCCAAATGACTTTTGAAGTATTGTTCCACAAGTGAATTTAGCAAACAGATTGCATGCAACAAATAACACAGCTGACTAGCTAATTTATTTCTGGTTGAGGTTGGAAATGGTCACCAGTGCTGGATATTGAAGGTGGATTTAACAGCATGTTATCAATTTTGTAGGCTTGGTAATGAACAGGAGAACCTGTTTATCTGTCGGTAGCTCGACATGACCTTTACTCGATCTGATCCAAAAAGTTTGTCAGTTTAACATCTTGTGATTATATTTCTACTTTTAGTAAAATGGTATCCAATTGGAAATTGTGTTGAGGTGATGTTATGGTTCAAGTTTCCACTCGTTTATTTGCATATACTCAAACGCAAGTTTTCCAAGGACCATTGCATGCTGACAGCATCTTGGAATGGCATGGTTTTTAAAATCTTGCACAATGAATTTCTTGATATTTTTGAGTGGTACCCTGCTGAAATTTTATTAACAGTGAAAAATCACTTTATCCCAAGTTGGCATTTTTTAATAACAATCTTTTGGTCACAACTAGAGTACCCCAATTCCAAATTTTTTTTTCATCCTGTGATGTTGATTTGGCCACAGTTGTGCATGCACACCTGGCCTGGTTCTCACACTCATTTCTCTCATCACAGTGTCATTGGTGTACACTCACCTCCAACCATACCGCCAAACACACACTATCAACCCCTGTTTACTGGCCACCACTGTTTTCTGCTTGGTGATTTCATCACTCATGCTACCTTAAACTTGAGGAGCTGGCATTTCTGCTTATGGCTGGCTGACTCTTGCTTGCCTCCAGTCCTGAACCCTCACTGCCCACTGACAAGCTGTAATCCTCATTTCTACTTTTCACAGGTGCTGCCAAACCATCACTTATTACAGTGCTCCATGAGAAGTCCCCTTGGTTGATGTTACTCCTCGAGTGTTCTGCTTACATTGTATTTTCTAGTTAGGTGAACCTGGGAGCCATTCCCACCATATTCCATATCACCATCTTTCTATTTTGGCTTGATTTGCAAATTGCAGTTATCTGGGACTTGATGTTGACACCACAGGCAATGCACACACATATGCAGATAGTGCACCCTCTGCAGGATCATTTGGTGCACTCTTTCATTTTCTTAAACAATTAAATATTTATTTATTAATTTTTCCAAGGTCTTCCAGTTGTGTCTTTGTGGCAAAATAAAACCAAGCAATTTCAAAAGGCTGCTACAACTGTAATATCTGAAAACAACATGGTGCTTAATTCAGTCTTAGATATGGCCTGCAATTTTGTTTAAAATCAAGATCACCCAAACCAGCACACAAGACTTTGGGGAGTTGGTTTGTGCATGAAGTAACTTCAAATTCTGAAATCTTTTGCTCAGTTTGGCCATTTTTATTCACTATGCTGGATATACCAGTGCAACTTAGTAGAAATGCTGCCTCAGTATCTTTTAAGCTGGCTCCTTAAGTCCTTCCATATTGCAGCAAACTGCTGAGATTATCATCATCACTTGTATTAAGACTGCTCCTCCTGAGGCCAGCAGTTGGTTGACAAAGCATGTTCTTTAGATTTAGTGGATATTGAAGTCTCCCCGTGCTGGACATCCATCTCCACAGTCCAGTCTCCAAGTCAAGTAAAAGTGGGTTTCATAAGTATCATCATTACAACTTTACACAGCTGCCACCAAATGTACAACTTGTACTTAGCTAGCACCTTTAATAGAAGGAAGTTTTGTCAGGTGCTTTTGGTGAAATCGAATTGAGGGAGAAAATTAAGGTAGGTAATAGAAAGCTTTGTGGAAAAAAAACTTGGTTTTAAAGTTTGGGAGCAAAGTAAGACAAAACCATTTGGGAGTAGATTCCGTAGGTTACAGGTTGTTGAAGGTTATGTTGAAAAGTGCGCTGCTGAAGAGCGGAAGGTTTAGTGGAGACCCATCTGAAAGTAAAAATATTGTAGAGGAAGGCTCAGTTAGGCTTAGAGATATCAAATTTTCCTTTATGATTGAGGTAGGGATCTGATGTAGTCCATTGAAGATGGGGTGATGGGTGGACAGAGCAGGGTTGTGAATTGTTTAGAATTTATTCAGTTTCGATGTCTCTAAGTTAAGGAGGGGGTTCAGTTGAGCAAAAGCCAAGTCATTGAAACAGATCCCAATATCTATGGGAATAAGATAAGGCAGAAATAGTCACTTTAAAAGGTAAGATGCTGACATAGCAACCTAATGATTTATTTGTGGAAAAACATAATCTCTCAGTAATCTATCCCAATCTCATGAGCAAGTTCTGAAACCTTGTGAATTTGCACAGGATGCTGCAAGTTTTCTATTCTGGCATACTTGATGTTAGGATTGGAACGAGTTAGAAAATATTTATCCAACATCTGGAAATACCACTTTAATGTGCATTTCGCTATATTTTAAATTTAAAAATTTTGCAACTTGTTAAGTGCATGATCTACTTGACTGACTCCTGTGTAATATGTGCACTTTTACTCTTGGTTAGAATGGGAAGAAAATCAGGCAGTGGCCATTACTGCACCTTTTCCGGCTGCTTTTAATGCTAGGTAGCCAGGTTGCTGACTTGCTATATGCTGGTCAGTGATGCGGTTGCAGAGTGTAGGACAGTATGGCCCTGAAGTTGCTGTTGAATTTTGTTTTAATTTTGCATCCATCCCCTTACTGCTTCCTACAAAGGAGGTAAGTATTCCAATGGCCCAGTAATGGCGAGGTGCCACTCTACACTTTCTGAAGGCATAGGATATATGAAGCATATAAATAATTACAATGTTACAATTACCAAACGGTTTGTAAGTTTTCATGCACAACTTTTCTGTAAAATCTGCATTATAGGGGAACCTCGATTATCCGAATGAGATGGACGGACACTATTTCGTTCGGATAATCAGTTATTCGGTTAATTGATTAAATGCCTTTCCTCTGGGGCTCGGAGTTTTTAAACTCTGCTCCCCGTTCAGGAGACTACGGCAGCACACAGCAGTGAGACTCTCAACAACAAGGCTGCTGCTGCTGCCTTTTTGGGTTTTGTCTCCAAATAGCACAAACACACAGCCACAGTCACAATCACAACTTTTTACTGCAAATGTTTCACAGGTTTCACGATTACCCTGCTTAGGACAATGTTGGAGAGATTATCTTGGGAAGCGGGGTTTAGGGTACACCCCTCAGTCGAACTCCAGGGGAAGTGTGGAGAGAGAGAGAGGGCGGGAGGTCAGTCATTTGGAGATGGTGCCTATTTAATCACTGTAAACAAAAGACGTGATCATTGTTAGAAACACGTCTTTGCTGTAATGTTTCCATCGGGATCTTGAGATCTCCTTCATATAAATCCGATTTTTGGATAATTGGTATTCGAATAATCAAAATTCCTGTGTATATATCTACAAAGTGTTAAATTATGTATGTTTTTACTTTAAGTTTCGCAGTATTTTGATTTTATGCTCCATTTTAATTTACCTTCTATAATTTTAAAATATTAAAATTCTGAAGTATTTTAGTAACCTTTTACTAAAATACTAACCTCCACATAAGGAAAACATCCAGTTGCTGCTGAATCATTGACTTGTCTGTGTCGGTTCTATTTACTTCTATGGTTTGTTATGGAATAGTTATATATAGTTGGGATAGGTTTATCATTGATGGCATTTCATTTATGACCTATCATTTGGGAACCAAGAAACACTGAGGGCTTAGTTTGCCCTGAGACTTAATGCTGTCATCGGGCCTCAAGTTATAGCTGAACATCTTTTTATAGTGATAGTGTGATATCTGGATGGCATCTGTACCTTGGCTTCCTGTGTTTAATTTAAAAACACACTACTGTATTCTAGCAATAGAATCATGGGTGCACAAAGTTGAGTCAACAATTCTGCTGACAGGATAAGGGAGACAGTCCTTGCATCAGTTCAAAGTTCATGTCTGATGACCACAATGGCAGAACTAACCAATGTAAAAGCAAGTGGCATCTTCTGCTTACCTTATTAATTATGCAGCTGAGATTTTGGGTAATGTTTCACCCGAACGGAGTGTTGGGTGAGGCACCAGTGCCAGACTTGGTGGCTCACATGCTGCTGGTGCCATTTCAAAAGCTGAGCTGCAGACCACTTCAGACACCAAGTCAAGAACAATCCCTCACACGGTAGTGCTCGACATTGACAAAGTCGCAGAGAAAAGGCAATCTAACGCCCTGCTTCTAGACCAAAAGCTCGAGTGATACCGATAGGCAGCGTGGTGGAGAGGCAAGCAGTCATTCTTCCTGCTGACCACGCCAGCAGATCAAGCAGGAATTGCAGCATAGGTCAGTGCTATGTTCCAAAGGAAAAAGAGATATCCAGCAGGACACAGGAGATTAATGTTCTTTTGTGATCCACAAGAATAAGTTCTTCTCTTGTACCTCTCAATCATGGCTCGCACCCTGTCTAATTCAGTGCAGGTGCCTCAGTAAGGCTCGTGGATGACTACTCTCAGTATTTTATGCATCATTTCTACTTGAGGACTCTCACACTCGCCTCATTCTTACAAACTATTAAGCATTTGTACCCTCTAAGCTTCCCACTCGCGCACTGAGTTCACTTCTTCACTGCTTGCTCATGCATGACCACAAACTGCTCCATCATCTGCTTCCATCATTACTCAGTCCCTCCCTTTGTCTCATTTCAGGACGAACTGGCCCAAGACTCCGTCAACCACCCAAAATTACCTACCCGTAATTCTTAGATCTTCAGGCCTGACTGTGGGCTGTTGACAGCACGTGGTTCCACACTATCAGTAGGACCAATGCCTGACCGACTGGTGGTCACCCCTGTACTGGAATTGAACCAGCCATTGGACTGACTGCAGTGGTAGCCCCTTTACCCACTGAGAATTGTCCCTTTTGACTTTTCTACATTGCATGTACTTCAAGCAAATGGCTATGTGTTTGTCACATAAACTGCAGGAATATGCTGCAACTCTATCATTGTGGCATGGTGCCATACAGAGATATGTCCACCCCACTTGTAACTAATTATATTAACTGTTCAGTCCACAACACTATCTCCAGCTGTCTGCCTTTCCCTCTGAGCTAAGAAAGCAATGCAAACCATAGGCTGGCAGCACGCAACTGAACATTGAAGGTCTTGTGCATTAAGTGGCTAGCAGCCAGCTCAGTAATTTAATTATTGTGTAGGAAGAAACAGAAACTAGGTCATCACCAAGTAAATGTTAAAGTCAACGAGCAATAAGAAAGTAAGCTAGGAGTAGTAAGATTGTGTGTTCTTGTCAGCGCAAAGCTGTCCTGTGTAGATGCATGGCTGTCCCTGCAAGCAAAGTGAACTGGCAGAATAATGCAAGTAGTAGATGTTCTTCAGCTCCAAAGTAAAGTGTTGAATGCCCGAGTTGGCCTGAGAGCAGGAGGATGATCCTGGAGCATTCAAGGACATTGTCCCAGCCATTATACCACTCCTGCTTCTAGTCTGCTATCCATGAGCCCTGGTTCACTTGTCAGGAATTTACACCATCTAGTTTCATAATGGAGGAGAGGAAAAAATGGAAGTGGAATGTAAATACAGGTCACTCTGCTGTATCGCAACAGTTGCATTCCTCTGCAACTCTGTGCTATAGAAAATCACGCTGTACAAAATCATTATAGAAAATTGCTATTCCCGTTCAGTACAATGTTCACATTATCCAAACGACATTCACAATTTATCAATTGCATTATAACCAATTTGTGTTAGTGAAACACACATTATACCAGAATGACCTGTGGGGCAAGTTGGGGTTTGATATGCAAATACAAGGAAATAACATAGCAACTTCTGATCTGCCCATGGTGTGGCAATTTTAGGCTTGTGTGGGGAAATTGGGAGAGCTTTTCTTTTTGCAAAAATCTGATTTTTTTTTTTATTTTTCACTTTTGCCCTATTTTGCCACCATCCTTGCTGTAACTCTCCCCTCACCGTGGAGGGGAACATTCCACCTCTGATTTTCATTCCAAGGAAGGAGGTAATGGGTACATGAAGTGTGGCCCACCACACTTAAAGGCAGCCTGCTGAGTGCAGATTTGAGTCTAGAGTGGTGCTGGAAAAGCACAGCAGGTCAGGCAGCATCCGAGGAGTAGGAAAATCGGCATTTCGGGCAAAAGCCCTTCATTTGGGCTGGTTTAGAAAGCCTGTCTTGATTCTCTGGGACTTCAACACTGTTTATTTTATTTGCCTGTCACGCGTCACTTTTTCAACCACTCCCGATGCCCCTCCTCCACCTAATCCTAATGGCCTTGCATTGCCTCCATACCAGCTCAGCACTTCTATGCTCATGCATCCTACACAGAAACAGTGATCTCAATTGTATCAATTGCATTTGTTGCAATGCTTGAAAATAGCATTTTACTTTGTCTTAACAACTCAATAAAAGTGCTGATCAGTCAGTACCAGAAGCAGAAACTACAGTCACTTAAAACCTCTTTGATCATGTATTAATAAACACTAAACTATTGACAGAGTAAATCTAAGAGAAAATAAAATTGTCAGTTAGGAAATATTTCCCTTGTGTGTATTTCTCTCCAAATAATGGAAATCTGCTTGAAGTTATGTGCTTGAAGTTGTTGCTGTGGATGAATTAAAGGATTGACAGTTTTATTGGAGAATTTTAATAAGTTTTTAAAGGTTTTTGGCTGTTTTGTTCTAGCTTTGCTGCAGATGCCATTGTTACATTTGGGTTCATTGGTTCTGTTTCAGGAGCCAGTGGGAGGGAGCCAGTTGGCATAGGAAATGTTGGTAAGACCTTTTGAAATTATCTTTCAAAAGCTTCCCTCATACAGACTATGGTTAACAAGTAGTTGAAAAGCTGGCCTGATTCCTGAACAAATGCAAGTAGCAGGAAATGTCTAATTCACCTGTACAAGTGACAAGTACAAGGTGAGACCTCAGTTCTTGCAAAGCTGAAGAAGGGCTTATGCCCGAAACGTCAATTCTCCTGTTCCTTGGATGCTGCCTGACCTGCTGCGCTTTTCCAGCAACACATTTTCAGCTCAGTTCTTGCACCCTTGTCCCATTCTAATGAAAACGGAGGTGCCAGGAACATGCAGTGTGAATCTCTGAATCTGGTCCCATTCTCTCTTTTTAATAGTAAACTGAGCAGAAATTCATCCTTTTATTTTAGCTCCATATTCATAAAGGCTAACACTGAATTCATTTCTATTAAATTTAAAGAAGAAGATATATGTTTACATGGGTCACTGCTTAAAACAGGACTTTGTAAGACAGTGCCTTCTTATTTTTCAGTATCTTTGATTATGGACTGAAATAGGAAAAGGGCTGTGTTTTAATACCAAAGTTTGGGGAAGGGATTGTTGCACTTTTTAAATGTTAGATACTGAAACTCAATGTAGGTGGTGTTTACACTGCTTTTTTGTCAACCAGTGGGGGAAGGCTGGTCGCAGATGGCTTGCAACAGGGGACGTGTACAAAGTGAGATTTGGCTGGCAACAAGTAGCTATTAATTTATGGAGTGGTGAGTAACTGTTGATGACAATAAAAGCCATCAACTTGTTAACAGCTACGTGATTGGATAGCTGAGCACTTGTAGATGTGAGCAATATGCCCATAAATGTATTGGACCTCTGCAAGGGGGGGTTATGTGTGTCTCTGTACGGTAACAGAAAAGCCTAAGCCTGAAGAAATCAATTTATTTTACCACACCAATTGCTGTAAGCTGTAGCTTTTAACCAATGACTGGGAGACTTTGCAATGTACCAATTGCCTGTGCCTCCTGCAAAGAAGTGAAAAAGACTGAAGAACAACTGGAGAGTCCAAAACTAAAGGGCATAGGTTCAAGGTGAAAGGGGAAAGATTTAAAAGTGGCCAAAGGGGCAACTTCTTTGCCCAGAGGGTGGTGCATCTTGGAATGAGCTACCACAGGAGGTGGAGGCTGGTAAAATTACAACGTTTAAACGGTGTTTGGATGGATACATGAATAGAAAAGGTTTAGAGTGATTTGGGCCAAATGTAGGCAAGTGGGACTAGATCAGTTTAGGATATCTTGTCAGAGCAGATAAGTTGAGCCGCAGGGTATGTTTCCATGCTGTACAACTTTATGACTCTATTTCCTGGTGAGCGAAAGGATCATTTCAGCGAACCCTGTGTACAGGGGCTATCAAGTTGTCTCCCCTCCACTCATAACACAAGTTTTTTTGTCTGTTGGTTGGGGTGGGGGGGGAGGGGTTTCAAGGGATTTTGTAGTTTATTTAATGGAGATATATGCCACAGTTCTTTGTTGTTTAACTGTAACTAGAATCTGCTTCTTTGTAACAAATGGTAAATCTTGTTGAATGTAAAACCTGGTCCATGTGTTCTGTTCACTTGAATCTAAACAAGAGTTAAATCAGGGACTACATTTGCATACTTTGATAAAATCTTTAACTTATGAGACGATTCCAGGAAAAGCAGAGCTTGACTTCTACTGTGATGCTCCAGTGAGGCATGATAACTTAGAGGTATACTTGTTGTTTCAAAACAGTTGACCTCATATTGCCTGTTTTAAAACACAGTAGTCCCCCTGCACCCACACGGATATGTTCTAAGACCTACTGCGGAAGCCTAAACCTGCAGATAGTAGTGAACCAATTTGTTTAAATGGGAAATTTACCTCCCCAGCAGCCCCCTGGTTCTGTTATGATCCATGTAATATATTCAGTTACTACAGATAACTGAAACTGTGGAAACCAACTCCGTGGATACGATAATCACCCTGTATATCTGCCAGTGTGGCATACTTACTCAATTTGCCAATAACTGTACTACCAATCTTGGGCAAAGTTGCATGTATGGCTTTCTACTTGGGCAAACAGTGTTAATATTGCCTAAAATCTTACCCATACTGAGGTAGTAGTTGGATGAGAGGATAGTCTCATTAGGGATGTGTAGATTTTCTAATAGATATGAATGTGCCTTTGGTTTTCCTAATACCTTTGCAGATATTGAAAATTCCATTTTGCTGTAACGATCAGTTCTGAACATCTGTTACTTAAATAAACCAGTTTAACACCATTGTATTTGTGATGTGATTACTTGATGCAATTCAGTTGTCCTCACATTTATTTATTATTCTTGCCACTATTCAGATTTAAGTGGCAAATTGAAGCTGTGGGTGATTTTGTGAGATCTGCGATTATAATCGAGCTGGTAAATAATGACATTTGGCATCATAATGAAGTCAAACAAGAATATCTCAGTTGTAAATGGTAGCGCTGCCTAGGTCACAAAACAGATATCATTGTTAAACATGTTTATCAAGTGGGTTATTAAATAAATGTTGACCTTGCTAGTTTTTTATCTACATCCTAAGTATTAATTACACATTTTAGTTCTCATGAGGGCATTAAATATCAACAACCTCTGTGCGTCTGGAGGTTCTTGTAAGCCAGAATCCAGGTACGTAGACTAACAATGAAAAAGGATCCAGGTAGGTATTTTATCTTCCTGAAGGGGATGAATGAAGTATTTGGGTTTTCTGGTGCACTGACAATGTAATTTTAATATCTTGAGAAGTTTATGCAATATCATGTTATTATTGGACATGCATCACTATTTTTTATTGTCACTGAATCAATATCCTGGTATCCTGACCTAACCCAACAGGAGCAACATCAGCACAAGAACTACAGTGATTCAAGAAGATTCGCCACATGATAACTGGAGATGGGCAACAAATATGGCTTTACCAGTGTATCCCAAAGCCTGAGAGCAATTCTATTTTTAAAAACGTATCAATCGGGATGAAGTCCAATCCTCCTTAGTTCATTATCACTTAACTCAAAAGATAAAAGTTCAATTAATTTATTGTGTCCAATGTTTACATTATTTACGTTGCTGCACTTAAATGCTGCATGTGGTTTTATAAGAACATAAGATTTTTGAAGTATTAGCAGTAATCTTTATTTGTTAAGCTATTCCCTATATATACTAAGTAATAATATTTATCATTTAAAAAGAGGTGGAATTTCACTTTGCATCTGAACAACGGATCGGAAGTTACACAAGAAAAGAGTTAAAAATCACACAACACCAAGTTATAGTCCAACAGGTTTAATTGGAAGCACACTAGCTTTCGGAGCGACGCTCCTTCATCAGGTGATAGTGGAGGGCTCGATCGTAACACAGAATTTATAGCAAAAATTTGCAGTTTGATGTAACTGAAATTACACATTGAAGAATTGATTGTCTGTTAAGCCTTTCATCTGTTAGAATACAGTGATAGTTTCACTTCTTTCATGTGTAAATCACAAAACCCTTTTTTTAAAAGTTGCATTCTCGGGTTAGCTGTTAACTGGTAATCAATTCTTCAATGTATAATTTCAGTTACATCACACTGCAAATCTTTGCTATAAA
>NC_057711.1:142490290-142492536 GCF_004010195.1 Chiloscyllium plagiosum | reverse complement strand
GTGTGTGTGTGTAGGAATATCTGTGTGTGTGTGTAGTGCAATGGTGATCACCTGTAATGTGACATGAACCCAAGGTCCCGGTTGAGGCCCTCCCTATGGGTACCGAACTTAGCTATCAGCCTCTGTTTGGCCACTTTCCTCTGCTGCCTGTCCCGAAGTCCACCTTGGAGGATGGTCACCCGAAGGTCCGAGGCTGAATGTCCTGGACCACTGAAGTGTACGACAACGGATGAATGGGCACAGCACAATAATCAACAGACAGGAGGGTTCCCTCCCAGTTGACACACACACCCACACTCACACATGCACCCCCTCACAGACTTAAGACACTCTGCACTCACTACACACACACACACATTCTCACACTCACAACCCCCTCCCCCACATTGCACTTTGCTCAAAAACTGCATACATTCATGGAGAACTCTGAGCATCTCCAAATCACAAGAAAAGAGTTTTCACTGAAATTATTATTCCACAAGATGTTTTAAAAGCACCTCTTGTATTATTGAGTTTTGACCTCTCTTTAAACTCTTATTCCACCAGCAGTGAGCCTGTCGCAGTTTATGCTATGTTCAAACGTTTGGCTACAGAACTGGTACTAGGAATTTTTCTTAATGTTGATGCAGAGGAATCTGCAGCACTTTCCAAACAGATTACCCAGCTTTCAACGCAACACTGGCATGGTAAGGATTCAGTTTGGGTGAATGACAAAAGGTGGCAACTATATGAAATCAGAGCACAACATTTTAGTACAGAGGCTTGTCATTTAGCTCATAAGTTCTGTATGTTGTTTATTACAATATGAACTACTTAGTCCAATATCTCTTCCTCACTACTTAATTCCTTTAATATCCTTTATCTTATTCCAGCTCTCCTGATTCATCAAACTTTTAATTTGCCACCTTGTCTAATTCCAGTCTCCTATACATTTCACACATTCTATACTAATCCTGCTGTTAGATCTCCTATCTAGTTTTCCTTTCAAAGAATTTATGTGCTCTGTCACATTAACTTGCATTCATTAACTTAATCAGAATTCAAAAGGTAATAATCTCAAGATTAGATAGACTCTCTATTGGAGAGGCAGACTGGCTCAGAATAAAGTTAAATGCAAGGCTTCGAGATTAGTATAGGAGGAATGAGTTTCAGTTCTGGCACTAATGCCAGTATTGTGCTGGAAGGGACCCATACTGATTGGACAGTGTTCAATCATGCTGGGGCCAGTGTCCTGGTGAATCAAATAACTGGAGAGTTAGAGCTTTAAACTAGTTAGAAAGATTATGGGGTTTGAGAGAGCAGCTATGCAGGCTTACAAGCAAAAGTATATGCTAGCATTTGCAGGGAATTATACGGGTATTAACATCCAGAGTGAAACAGTTAGGGACAGAGTACACAATTATAAGAACATAGAACATAGAAGAATACGGCGCAGTACAGGCCCTTTGGCCCTCGATGTTGCGCCGATCCAAGCCCACCTAACCTATACTAACCCACTATCCTCCATATACCTATCCAATGCCCGCTTAAATGCCCATAAAGAGGGAGAGTCCACCACTGCTACTGGCAGGGCATTCCATGAACTTACGACTCGCTGAGTGAAGAACCTACCCCTAACTTCAGTCCTATATCTACCCCCCCTTAATTTAAAGCTATGCCCCCTCGTAATAGCTGACTCCATACGTGGAAAAAGATTCTCACTGTCGACCCTATCTAAACCCCTAATCATCTTGTACACCTCAATCAAGTCACCCCTAAACCTTATTTTCTCTAATGAAAACAGCCCCAAGTGTCTCAGTCTTTCCTCATACGATCTTCCTTCCATACCAGGCAACATCCTGGTAAACCTCCTCTGCACCCGTTCCAGTGCCACCACATCCTTCCTATAGTATGGCGACCAAAACTGCACACAATATTCCAGATGCGGCCGCACCAGAGTCTTATACAACTGCATCATGACCTCAGGACTCCGGAACTCAATTCCTCTACCAATAAAAGCCAGTACGCCATATGCCTTCCTCACCGCACGATTTACCTGGGTGGCAACTTTCAGAGATCTGTGTACATGGACACCAAGATCCCTCTGCTCATCCACACTACCAAGTATCCGACCATTAGCCCAATACCCCATCTTTTTGTTACTCTTACCAAAGTGAATCACCTCACACTTACCTACATTGAACTCCATTTGCCACCTTTCTGCCCAGCTCTGCAGCTTCTCTATATCCTGATGTAACCTGCCACAT
>NC_057711.1:142478593-142488425 GCF_004010195.1 Chiloscyllium plagiosum | reverse complement strand
GAAATTGATGCCATGTTCCTTACCTCCCTACACTCCGGGCCCTGCACCCTGAAGCTACAATCTTGGTTCCCATGCCCCTGCAGAGTTAGTTTAAACCCCTCCCAAGAGCACTAGCAAACCTCCCCCCAAGGATACTGGTGCCCCTCAGGTTCAGGTGTAGACCATCCTGTTTATAGAGGTCCCTCCTTCCCCAGAAAGAACCCCAGTTATCCAAAAACCGGAATCCCTCCCTCCTGCACCATCCCTGTAGCCACGCATTTAAGTGTTCTCTTTCCCTATTCCTCGAATCTCTATCACGTGGCACGGGTAACAAACCAGAGACAACAACTCTGTTCGTTCTAACTCTGAGCTTCCAACCTAGCTCCCTGAAAGAAGACAGCAGGAAATTAGGTTAAGGGGGAAACAGTGATGAAAAGCAAAACTAATAGCTCTTTCTTAAACGTGTGTAGTGTTTGGAACAAAATAAATAAATTAATGGCACTAGTAGAGGTTAATGGGTATGACCTTGTGGCCATTTCAAAGATTTGGAAGGAGGTCAAAACTGAACACTAAATATGCAAAGGGATGTGACTTTTTGAAAAGAGATGGAATAAGTACAATAGTAAGAAATCCTGTTAGATTGGAAGATGTAGAGTCCATGTGTTTGGAGGTAACAATTAACAAAGGGAAGATAACATTTGTAGAAGTTCTGTAAGCCCCTGAACAGTAGCTGTTTTGTAGGACAGAATAAATCACCAAATTATGAAGGCATGTTAAAATGCAGTATAATTGATCATGATTGACTTTGATCTTAATGCACATCAGAAAAATGAAATTGGTAACAGTAGCCATCAGAGACAAAGATTAGTGGTAAACCAGAGCATTGGGAAAGTTTTAAAAACCAAGAGTTATGAAAAGTAACCAAATAATTGAGAGATTATAAACTGAAGGCAAGCTAGCAAGTAATATAAAACAGACAGTTAGGGTTTCTTTAAGAGCATAAAAAGGAAAAGAGGTCAGAGTGAACATAGGCCCTGAGAGAACCAGGAAGTGGCAGAAGAGCTGAATAAATAGAGTACTTTGCATTAGTCTTCATGGTCAAGGACATGCATAGCATTCCAAAGATATTAAATCAATTGGTAGAGAGGGATGAGGAGGAATTAACAGAACAACCCAGTAGAGGCAAATGTATTAGGGAAACTATTGGGGCTAAAAGTTGATCAGATCCAGGGGCTTTATCATATGCATCCAATGATTTTGAACAAAAGTAGTCGCAGAGTTGTAGATTCATTGGTAGTATGATCTGGCCCTGGAGCATGTTCAGTGGAGGTTCACTAAAATGAATCCAGGAATGAAAGGCTTAACATATGAGGAACTTTTGTGGACTCTGGGTTTATACTCTATGGAGTTTAGAAGGATGGGGGGAATCTAATTGAAACATACAGAATAGTGAATGACAGAGCAGATGTTGGGAAGATGGTAGGAGAGACTAAGACCCGAGGGCCTTACAGTAAAAGGAAGGCCTTTCAGAACAGAGGTAAAGAGAAACTTCTTCAGCCAGAGAGTGGTGAGTCTATGGAATTCATTAGCACAGAGGGCTGTGGAGGCCAGGTCATTAAATATATTTAAAACAGAAATAGATAAATTCTTGATTGCCAAGGAGATAAAATGGCATGGGGAGAAAGCAGCAAAATAGGATTGAGGAAACCTATCAGCCATGATTGAATGGCGGAGTGGACTCGATGGACCAAATAGCCTAATTTCTGCTCCTGTCTCATGGTCTTATTTATATATTAATGACTTGGGTGAGAAAAGTGAATGTATTATTGCCAAGTTAACAGAAGATGCAGAAAACTGATGGGAATTACACAGTCCATATAGAGAGAGTGTGAGTGGGCAAAAACCTGACAAATGGAGTATAATGTTGGGAAATGTGAGGTTATGCATTTTGACAGGAAAAGTAGAAGAGCTGGTATTAGTTAAATGGAGTAAGGCTGCAGAAACCTTCAGCACAGAGGGATTTGGGAGACCTTGTGCATGAATTGCAAAGTGCTAATATCGAATTTTAGCAGGTGATAAAGAAAGCAAATGGACTGTTGGGCTGTATTTCAAACGGAAGTAGGAAATTCTTGCTAAAACGGTACAGATCACAGCTGGGATACTGTGAACAATTTTGGTCCCTTTTCTAATGGAAGATATACTGGCATTGGAGGCAGTCCAGAGAAGGTTCACTAAATTGATTCTCAGTATGGAGGCATTCTCCTATGCGGAAATGTTAGGTAGATTGGGTCTGTAACAATTGGAATTAGAAGAATAACAGGCAATCTTTTTGTACCATGTAAGATTCCAAGGAGGCTTGACCGGTACTGAGAAATTGGTTTTCCCCTTTGGGAGATTCCAGGACAAAAGGACATTATCTCAGCGCAAGGGTCACCCATTGAAGACAGAATGAGGATTTTTTTTTTCTGAGCTGGTCAGCCAAGATCTCATTGAATCGTGACACTGATTGCTGAATGGCCCACTATCTTATCTATATCCAATATCTTATGGTATTATGGACTTGTACAGTTCCTTTTAAGTTAGAATTATTTTATGGGGTGTAGCAGCAAAGTTTGACAAAGTTACATAAGGATTTATTGAATCTGATGACCAGAAGCTGAATCAAAGAGGTAAATTTTAAGGAGTCTGCTAGCAGGTAGAGAGAATGAGACATTGAGGGAGGGTGTTCCAGAGCTTCAGGCATTGCCAGATGAAGGAATGGCTCCCAATGGTGGTATACAATTAAAATCACGTCCCCAAGAGGGCAATGTTAGGATTGTAGACATCTGGTATGTGGGGTTGGGAAGGATGGTCAGAGATGATGCCATGAGAGGCTTGCTAACAATTTTTACAATGAGAACTTGATTAACTGTGAATGTAGATCAGTAAACACAGCAGTTAACAAGGCTATGTATAAGTTAGGAAATGAGCATAGGCATCAGAGTTTTGGGCGATGGGAGATTTACAAAAGATAGAACTTTCAAATTTGGTCAGGAGTATATTGGAATAATCTATTATAAACTAAACTGCTTATTTCAGCATAAGCTGAAGTAGAGTTGATGCTGAGCTACTAATGCTACGGATGGCTTCAAAGAGGATTCCTTAATAAAGAATTACACCTTCTGATCTCCTTTTAAGTCTTTTTGGGGATAATGAGAGAGAGTTTGCAGTTTAATGCTTTTGTGACAACCTCTGGACAATACACATTACATCCAATTAAGATCTGTCATTGTAATAGTGATGCTGCAAATAGATCAGTTTCTGCAAACAAGATAAATGACCACATAATCTGGTTTCTTGGTGTTGGAAGTGTTAAAAATGTTAGCCAGGTATCAGGTGAATTTTTATTCCAATACTTCCCAGAGACGTTTTGCATCTACCTGAGGGCTACTGAGACCAATTTTAATGTCTCACCTAGAGGATGGCACCACCAAGAATGTAGCACTCCCTCAGCATTGCACGGCAGTGTTGGTTTGAATTGTGTTCATGTGCTGGAGTGAGGCTTGAATCCAGAGTTTTCATATTCAGAACCCAAGTATCACAACTGAGTATGGTTTGTTACAAAAGGGCTGAAAATGTGTTGCTGGAAAAGCGCAGCAGGTCAGGCAACATCCAGGGAACAGGAGAATCGACGTTTCGGGCATAAGCCCTTCTTCAGGAATGAGGAAAGTTTGTCCAGCAGGCTAAGATAAAAGGTAGGGAGGAGGGACTTGGGGGAGGGGCGTCGGAAATGTGATGGGTGGCGAGAGGTCACGGTGAGGGTGATAGGTCGGACTGGGGTGGGGGCGGAGAGGTAGCTTCTGTGCAGAGGAGATGACCTGGGGGGTGCATTTGTTACAAAAGGACCTCTTAGTATTAACTTTCTGAACAGTGGAATGATCTTTGACCATTTATAAGCTTTCGCAACCTTGAACCTGAGTGCTAGTTTTAAAAGTGTCATTTTGGCTTATTCTAATAAGATGTATTTTCAATCTATATTTGCAGTAGCAGCACTAGCCATAGAGTGAGCTGCTATTATTGGCGAGTAGATGTTAGAGGTTGATTGAACGTACCTCCAATGCATTGCGATATTTAAAATGGAAACTAAAAAGGTCACATCTTCAGCTTCTTTGACAAATAGCCTGTCTGTCCTTTGCACAGGGGTGCTTCCCAAGGAGTCAGTAAGGCAAATAGCACAGATTTATTTAAAGGTAGGCTAGGCAAGTAAATGAATGAGAAGAAAAAGTATTGCTGATAGATGAAGTTGGGCAGGAAGTGGTTCATGGGAGCAGTAAATGAGTGCTCTGTTTCTGTGAAATATGTTGAAGTTCATTTATCTTGAATGAGTCCTGTTAATTGTTAAGTTATTTCCTAACAATAATATAGATGACAAGAGCTGTAGAAGATGATCCTTTCTCCAACAAAGCTTACGCTAGATGAATGTAAGGATTAAACAGGGTAACAAGGATATCAAAAGATACTGAGTAACTGAACAACTCAGCAACAGGAGAATGGTGATAAACACATTTTTGCTGATATGTGCTGAAAGGTTTGGTAGCATTAGCTGTTATAATAGAACTGATATCTGCAAAAGATTTGCTTAACTAAATGTATAATCATATCCACTCCTCCCATACTAACCTTGTCGAAGAGTCATAGAGGTGTGCAGCATGGAAGCAGACCCTTCGGTCCAACTAGTCCATGCTGACCAGATATCCCAACTTAATCTAGTCCTTTTTGCCAGCACTTCTTCGTTATCCCTCAAAACTCTTCCGATTCATATACCCATCCAGATGCCTTTTAAATGCTGTAATTGTACCAGCCTCCTCCACTTCTTTTGGCAGCTCAATCCATATATGCAGCACCCTCTGCATGAAAAGGTTGCCCTTAGATCCCTTTTATATATTTCCTCTTTCTCCCTAAACTAATGCCCTCTGGTTCTGGACTCCCCCACCCCAGGAAAAGACTGTCTATATATCCTATCCATGCCCCTCATGATTTTATAAACCTCTATAAGGTCATCCCTCAGCCTTCAATGCTCCAAGGAAAACAGCCTGAGCCTATTCAACATATCCCTGTAACTCAAACCATCCAACCCTGGCAACATCCTTGTAAATCTTTCCTGAACCCTTTCAAGTTTCACAGCATCCTTCCGATAGGATGGAACCGGAATTGCACGCATTATTCCGAAAGTGGCCTAACCATTGTCAACATGACCTCCCAACTCCTGTACTCAATACTCTGACCAATAAAGGAAAACATACCAAACGCCACCTTCACTATCCTATCTACCTGCGATTCCACTTTCAAGGAGCTATGAACCTGCACTTCAAGGTCTCTTTGTTCAGCAACACTCCATAGAATCTTACCATTACATGTATAAGTCCTGCAAAGATTTTCTTTCCTACAATGCAGCACCTTGCATTTTTCTAAATTAAACTCAATTTGTCACTTCTAAGCCCATTGGCCCATCTGATCAGGATCCTGTTGTAATCTGAGGTAACCTTCTTCTCTATCCGCTGCACCTCCAATTTTGGTGTCATCTGCAAATTTACTAACCATACCTCTTATGCTCACATCCAAATCATTTTATATAAATGATGAAAAGTGGTGGACCCAGCACTGATCCTTGTGGCACTCTACAGGCCACAGGCCTCCAGTCTGAAAAGTAACCCTCCACTACCATCCTATGTCTTCTACCTTCGAGCCAGTTCTGTACCCAAATGGCTAGTTCTCCCTGTATTCCATGAGATCTAACCTTGCTAACCAGTCTCCCAACGATATCCATATACATCACGTCTGCCGCTCTGTCCTCGTGAATCCTCTTATTTTTTTCAAAAAACTCAATCAAGTTCGTGAGACATGATTTCCCACGCACAAAGCCATGTTAACTATCCCTAATCACTCCTTGCCTTTCCAAATACATGAACATCCTGTCCATCAGGATTCCCTCCAATAACTTGTCCACCACCAAGGTCAGGCTCACCGGTCTGTAATCCCTGGCTTGTCCTTACCACCTTTCTTAAATAATGGCACCACGTTAGCCAACCTCAGTCGTGTGGCGCTTCACCTGTGACTATTGATAATACAAATATCTCAGCAAGGGACCCAGCAATCACTTCCCTAGCTTCCCGAGGATTTATCCATTTTTATGTGTTTCAAGGCATCCAGCACTTCCTCCTCTGCAATATGGACATTTTTCAAGATGTCACCATTCTACATCTTCCATGTCCTTCTGCACAGTAAACACTGATGCAAAATACTCACTTAATATCTCCCCATCTCCCGTGGCTCCCCACAAAGGCTGCCTTGCTGATCTTTGAAGGGCCCTATTCTATCCTTAGTTATACTTTTGTCTTTAATATATTTGTAAAAACCCTTTGGTTTCTCCTTAACCCTATTTGCCAACGCTATCTCATGTCCCCTTTTTTGCCTCCTGATTTCCCTCTTAGGTATACTCCTACTGCCTTTATACACTTCTAAGGATTCACTTGATCTCTCCTATCTATTCCTGACATATGCTTCCTTTTTCTTAACCAAAGCCACAATTTCTTTAGTCATCCAGCATTCCATATACCTACCAGCCTTTCCTTTCACCCTAACAGGAATATACTTTCTCTAGACTCTTTTTATCTCATTTTGAAGATTTCCCACTTTCCAGCTGTCCCTTTACCTGTGAACATCTGTCCCCAATCAGCTTTTGTAAATTCTTGCCTAATACTGTCAAAATTGGCCTTCCTGCAGTTTAGAACTTCAACTGTTAGACTGTTTTATCCTTTTCCATCTCTATTTTAAAGCTAATAGAATTATGGTTGCAGGCCCTAAAGTGCTCCCCCACTGACACCTCAGTCACCTGCCCTGCCTTATTTCCCAAGAGTAGGTCAAGTTTTGCACCCTTTCTAGTAGGTACATCCACGTACTGAATCAGAAAATTTTCTTGTACACTCTTAACAAATTCTTCTCCATCTAAACCATTAATACTATGGCAGTCCCAGTCTATGTTTGGAAAGTTAAAATCCCCTACCATAACCACCTGAATATTCTTACAGGTAACTGAGATCTCCTTACAAATTCCTTCCAGTGCCTCCTTTTGTCTGCCCTCCCTCCCTTACTAGCCCTACTTGCTGTTCCATCCTTTCCATGCTACCTCATCCCATTTCTCCCCTGAGATTACCTTTCCATCTCATCACATTTCCACATTGCCCCGATAGCCTCTTTCCAAGTTCACAAACAGTTCCTTCATCGACAGCTTGAAAATCATCTGATTTAAATTAAACAATCTGTTGTACCCAAACTAAACAAAGGCAACACTGACATTGGAAGGTAATTTCCAGAATTCTGATGACAGCAAACATACAGCAATACCACATTTATTTGCTCTTTAGATGTGTCATTTCACCATCACAAGTGATGTTTACATTTTATCAGATTTACTGTGTAGCTCGATGAACTGCAATATAGTGAGGCATTTAGCATATTGTTTGGTGCAGAGCGCTCCCATGCCGAATGGGAGAAGAGTTTTCCATATTTAAGATATTGGACAGGTACAACGATAGGAAAGGTTTAGAGGGAGAGTCATAGAGATGTACAGCATGGAAACAGACCCTTCGGTCCAACTTATCCATGCCGACTGGATATCCCAACCCAATCTAGTCCCACCTGCCAGCACCTGGCCCATATCCCACCTGGCCCATATCCCTCCAAACCCTCCTTATTCATATACCCATCCGGATGCCTTTTAAAATGTACTAGCCTCCACCACTTCCTCTGGCAGCTCATTCCATAAACGTACTAACCTCTGCGTGGAAAAGTTGCCCCTTAGGTCTCTTCTATATCTTTCCCCTCTCATCCTAAATCTATGCCCTCTAGTTCTGGACCCCCCCACCCCAGAGAAAAGACCATTGTCTATTTACCCAATCCCATCCCCTCATGATTTTGTAAACCTCTATAAGGTCACCCCTCAGCCCCTGAAGCTCCAGGGAAAACAGCTCCAGCCTATTCAACCTCTCCTGTAGCTTAAATCCTCCAACCTTGGCAACATCCTTGTAAATCTTTTGTATTACAACAGTGGCCTAACCAATGTCCTTTACAGCTGCAACATGACCTCCCAACTCCTGTACTTCATACTCTGACCAATAAAGAAAACATACCAAACGCCGCCTTCACTATCCTATATACCTGCGGCTCCACTTTCGAGGAACTTATGAACCTGCTCCCCAAGGTCTCCTTGTTCAGCAACACTGCCTAGGACCTTACCATTAAATGTACAAGTCCTGCTAAGATTTGCCTTCCCAAAATGCAGCACCTCGCATTTATCTGAATTAAACTCCATCTGCCACTCCTCAGCCCATTGGCCCGTCTGATCAAGATCCTTCAGTTTCGGAAACCTGGTTGGCATGGACCCTGTAGGGTCTGTTTTTGTACTAGGAGGAAGTGAGGACTGCAGATGCTGGAAATCGGAGCTTAAAAATGTGTTGCTGGAAAAGTGCAGCAGGTCAGGCAGCATCAAAGGAGAAGGAGAATCTGAAGAAGGGCTTATGCCCGACACGTCGATTCTCCTTCTCCTTTGATGCTGCCTGACCTGCTGTGTTTTCCAGCAACACATTTTTAAGCTCTGTTTCTGTACTGTATGACTGTATATTTAAAACCAAATTCTCTGTTTTGGAACATGTGGAAGTCTGAGCAGGGTCATATCCTGTGAATACGTGTGCCAAATTAATGTAGGGAAGGAATACACAGACAGGAAAAGTGTAAGAATGCTGTTTGGGAATCGGTCTTGAGGATGCAATTTACGGATTGATATGTTGAGTATCATGATCAAGCAGATTAGAATTTAACAGCACACTTAATAGTTATGATTGAAGTGGAATTTTTCCTTATTATACAACTGGTTTTAATGTTTGTTTTGTAGGACTGATCTCTGCCCCTGTGAAGGTGAAAGTGTCAGTGTGGTCCTCAGCATTTACTCAGGCACTGGAAGCAAAAGGAAAGCTGCTTAACATCATCAATGAACGTCTCAAGAGTGAGGAGGATGGGTGAGTATTATCAAAATCATAAAAGCAAAATAATGCGCCCACAGTAAATTTGAAATACAACAAGTGTATTAAATGTTTAGCAAATCTGTCAGCATCTGTGGAAAACTATTTTTGCAAATGGGTCGCAGTCAACTTGAAATGTTAAATTTGTTTCTCTGCCAGAGCTGCCCAGCTTACTGAGTATTTCCTGAACTTTATTTGAACGGTCAGGGTAATCTTCCTTTTTAAACTGTCCATTTTTAACTACTTCCTTATACATTCCAACCTTGGTAAAAACAATGACTGCAGATGCTGGAAACCAGATTCTGGATTAGTGGTGCTGGAAGAGCAGTTCAGGCAGCATCCAAGAAGCAGCGAAATCGACGTTTCGGGCAAAAGCCCTTCATCAGGAATAAAGGCAGAGAGCCTGAAGCGTGAAAAGATAAGCTAGAGGAGGGTTGGGGTGGAGAGAAAGTAGCATAGAGTACCATAGGTGATTGGGGGAGGAGATGAAGGTGATAGGTCAGGGAGGAGAAGGTGGAGTGGATAGGTGGAAAAGGAGATAGGCAGGTAGGACAAGTCCGGACAAGTCATGGAGTCAGTGCCGAGCTGGAAGTTTGGAACTAGGGTGAGGTGGGGGAAGGGGAAATGAGGAAACTGTTGAAGTCCACATTGATGTCCAGGGGTTGAAGTGTTCCGAGGCGGAAGATGAGGCGTTCTTCCTCCAGGCGTCTTGTGGTGAGGGAGCGGCGGTGAAGGAGGCCTAGGACCTCCATGTCCTCGGCAGAGTGGGAGGGGGAGTTGAAATGTTGGGCCACAGG
>NC_057711.1:142415392-142478241 GCF_004010195.1 Chiloscyllium plagiosum | reverse complement strand
GGTGGGTTTGTAAAAAATGTCGGTGTCAAGTTGGTCGTCATTAATGGAGATGGAGAGTTCCAGGAAGGGGAGGGAGGTGTCAGAGATGGTCCAGGTGAATTTAAGGTCAGGGTGGAATGTGTTGGTGAAGTTGATGAATTGCTCAACCTCCTCGCGGGAGCATGAGGTGGCGCCAATGCAGTCATCAATGTAGCGGAGGAAGAGGTGGGGAGTGGTGCCGGTGTAATTACGGAAGATCAACTGTTCTACGTAGCCAACAAAGAGACAGGCATTGCTGGGGCCCATACGTGTGCCCATGGCTACCCCTTTGGTCTGGAGGAAGTGGGAGGATTCAAAGCAGTTACAGGGAGAACTAGCCATTTGGATACAGAACTGGCTCAAAGGTAGAAAACAGAGTGTGGTGGTGGAGGGTTGTTTTTCAGACCGCAGGCCTGTGACCATTGGAGTGCCACAAGGATCGGTGAGGGCTCCACTACTTTTCATCATTTTATATAAATTATTTGGATGTGAGCATAAGAGGTATAGTTAATAAGTTTGCAGATGACACCCAAATTGGAGGTATGGTGGACAGCAAATAAGGTTACCTCTGATCCATTTGCTCAAGATCCCATTGTAATCAATGGGCTGAGGATGGCAGATGGAGTTTAATTTAGATAAACGTGAGGTGCTGCATTTTGGGTAAGCAAGGTTTTTTCTCTGGGGTTAGATTTAGGGTGAGAGGGATAAGGTATAAAAGACCTTTTCACGCAGAGGGTGGTGCATGTGTGAAATGGCTGCCAGATAAATGGGGTTTTGGTGCTTTGAGCAGCATGAGAGGTTGATGGTGGGAGATATTGATAAAAATTGATTCATTGACTTTAATTGCCTACGTGAGGTTACTAAACTTCCTATGATATTGCTGACAGATATTCAGATGCAGACTCCAGGAACTGATCTCTCTGGGTGCCTGCTCTCAGTTGTTCTTATCCACCTCTGTTGCTTTCTGTGCTATATCAATTATCTTGGAATTGTTTTGTTTGCCATGTTTTAAATTCCTGAAAATGTATTCAGTACAGTTTCCCCTTTAAATAAGGACAGATTATTCTTAACCAGTACTGGACTTACAGCATATTTGACTAACTCCATGGTGAGCACAGAGGAAACCGGCATTAGGGAAGTGCTAATTCCACACTACAGGTACAGTAATTGGCTGGGAATAGGAAATTTCCATTGGAACCGACATGGGCAGATTGTGAATCATGACCACCCACCCCCAAACCAAAGAAACTAAGCACCTGAATTTTTAGCTGTGATCAATTTGAATAAAACATTCTATCGCAGATTGAATGGGGGCAGCATGGTGGCTCAGTGATTAGCACTGTGGCCTCACAGCGCCAGGGGCCAGAAATCGATTTCTGCCTCGGGCGACTGTGTGGAGTTTGCACATTCTCCCCGTGTCTGCGTGGGTTTCCTCTAGGTGCTCCGGTTTCCTCCCATAGTCCAAAGATGTGCAGGTTAGGTGAATTGGCCATGCTAAATTGTCCAAAGTGTTCAGGGATGTGTAGGTTAAGTGCATTAGTCAGGGGTAAATGTAGAGTAATGGGGAATGGGTTTGGGTGGGATACTCTTTGGAGGGTCGGTGTGGACTTGGGCTAAAGGGCCTGTTTCCACACTGCAGGGATTCTATTAGAACATTCTATCAGATATAGAATCAGCAGTTTCATAGCTACTCACTATCTCCGAACATTTTGTCAAGCTTTCTAATGAAAACCTCTATCGTTCATGTTCTTTGTAGTTACAGTACTCCAATAATAATCAATAAATTTGATGTAAATGTGTAATTTTAACTTGATAACTTTAACAGACTCATCTCCAAAATAAAGACTATACCATTCCCAGAAAATACCAGTGCAGCACAGCATCTTCTTCTGTTCATTTCGGCACTAATCCCCAAGGCGGTTGCATCGTTGTTGACTTCCTTTACAGTGGAGCTCGCTGGCTCAGACAAGGTATACTTATAAAATATGCTGTTTTATGCTATTCCTAAAACTGTAACTAAAGTTGATCAAGATCGTTTCTCTGCTGGCTGTACGTCTTAATCAAAGTGATCGATTTAATTTAAATGTTGGTTTCAATATATTTCTTCCTCCTTCCAGACTGAGTATCTTTTGCCCCAGTAAAATTACTGATTGTTCTTTAATGCTATTTACCGACCTGTTCCTTCCAACTATTTCTTTTCTGTGCTATGGTCTACCCTTTCATTCGACTATCTCCATTTCTCCTCCATTCTGTAGCTTTGTCTGAATGGCCTGTTTGAAGGTGTCATCTTGCAACTCCTCAGGTAATTTTTAGTATATCAGTGTTTAAGTATTCCAAGTAATGGTTTTTACACTAACATGAATAAATAAAGAAAGTCATAATTTAGTCTCTAAGCTAGGCTACAAAAATATCAATTTATATATTTGCTTCCATTTAATTTATCTCCTTTCCTGTATGAGTGGAATTAAGCATTGCTGACTTGATGATTTATATATGGATGTTTCCTGGAAAAAAATTATCTAACTCATTGCTACAACTGAAACTTGTGTGATTGTAAATGAAACTCTCCAAATCTGTCACAGGAATGTTATCAAACAAAATTAGACAGCCACTTGAGATATTGGATTTGGCGAAGGTGATCAAAGTCTTGGTCAGAGGTAGATTTTAAAAAGGGAGACTGGAGAGGTTTAGGAGATGAATTCCAGAGCTTTAGAACTGTCTGCATGGTTGCCAGTGGTGGAGTAACTAAAATCTGGAATATACAAAAGGCCAGATTTGAAGGAGCAGAAATATCTCTCAATAATTTAACAGGGTTCCTGCATCTTTAGTAGAATAAAATTCCATTATCATGAAGCTATCATTAACTGTTCTAAAAGTGTATTTGGTGCGTTGATGCCCTTTAGAAAAGAGAATCTGTTGTCCTTACCGGGGTCAGCCAACATGTGATTTATAGTGGTTCATTCTTAATTGCCCTCTGAAATTGTCTAGAAAGACATTCACTTTTGAACAATTATGGATGGGCAGTAAAGCCCGGTGACTCCAACATCCTATTAAAAAAAAATTTAGTCGACATTTTAAGTCGGTCTCTTGCATAAGATTAGAGTAAATTGGTCTCAAATATATACTTACACATGGTCTCCTCCAGTAGATGTTTTCTCCTGCTTTGCTTTACCTTGTTGTACTGTTCAGTGTTTCTGAAGAAAGTACATCCAGAACCTTGCACTAAGTCTGCCACTGCCACAACCATAAATATGCACTGACACCAAGAAGCACACCTTGTTTAACATGAGAAAGCAAGAAAGGAGCAAATGGGAAATCTCGTGCTTAATGCTCAGCCAATTATTGATGTTCTGGCAGTGTCTCAAACAGCTACCTAGCACTAGGCTGTTTCTGGTTGACAGCTTCATGGCCGATGGAGACTTCTGGAAGAACAGTCAATGCAGCAAATGAGCAGTGGCAACAGGTAGGATTAAGGAGAAAGAGAACAAAGCTGTACTGAATTCCAGTTACACAAAGCAAGTGATTGTGGAGAGTTGGGAAACACGGATGTTGGTCTTCCAAACCTGTCCAATGTTTATTCACAAAATCAATCTCATGTATTCATAAATTTCCTTAACTTTCAATGACTTGGGCAAATCTTTTTGGATATTTCCCAGCCTGGAAGAGTCACTTGCAAAATTCCATGATTTTCTAATTTGTTTAACAACCTGCAGGAACTCTGAATTAAATGTAATCAAGCCATGAATAATGGCATTATTCATTTGGTGTAATCAATAATAACTTCCTTTGAGTTAGTGTTTGGTACCAAAAGGTGTCATTAAAGTATCAGCTGAACTGGAAATTTTATCAAATTTTTCAACAGCATCTTCAAAAGCCCTGAAAGTACTTAATCCATATTCACCCCTCCATTGTGAGCAATATAATGCACCTGTCATCCACGGGAAAGGCAGGAAGCCATCCATCTCCTCTTCATCAAATTTGGAGATTAAATGGGCAAACTTAAATATTTCCGTAGAATCCATATTGCGTGGAAACAGGCCATTAGGTCCAATAAGTCCTCACTGACCCTCCGAAGAACATCCCATCCAGACCCATCCACCTACCCTGTCCCTGTAACCCTGTATTTCCCGTGGCTAACTCACCTAACCTACATATCCCTGAGCTGAAAATGTGTTGCTGGAGAAGCGCAGCAGGTCAGGCAGCATCCAGGGAACAGGAGAATCGACGTTTTGGGCATAAGCCCTTCTTCAGGAATCCCTCCCACTCCACCAAGGATATGCAGGTCTTTGGACTCCTCCATCGCCAGACCACAACAACACCTTGACCTCTCTCCACCTATCACATTTCTGACGCCCCTCCCCCAAGTCCCTCCTCCCTACCTTTTATCTTAGCCTGCTGGACAAACTTTTTCTTCTTATACATATCCCTGAACACTGTGGACCATATAACATGGCCAGTCCACCTAACTTGCACATCATTGGACTGTGGGAGGAAACTGGAGACCCCAGCGGAAACTCATGCAGGCACAGGGAAAGTGAGCACGTTCCAAACAGACAGTTGCCTGAGGGTGGAATAGTACCAGGGATTCAGGTTCAATGAGGCAGTAGTGTTAACCACTGCGCTGTCATTCTGGCCATTTCAGCCATAGTCATAGAGATGTGCATCACGGAAACAGACCCTTCAGTCCAACTCGACCATGCTGACCAGATCTCCTAACCCAATCTAGTCCCATTTGCCAGCACTTGGCCCATATCCCTCAAACCCTTCCTATTCATATACCCATCCAGATGTCTTTTAAATGTTGTAATTGCACGAGCCTCCACCACTTCCTCTGGCAGCTCATTCCATACACGTACCACCCTCTGCGTGACAAAGTTGCCCCTTCTTTAAATATGCTGAAAATGTATTGCTGGAAAAGCGCAGCAGGTCAGGCAGCATCCAGGGAACAGGAGAATCGACGTTTTGGGAAGAAGGGCTTATGCCCGAAACGTCGATTCTCCTGTTCCCTGGATGCTGCCTGACCTGCTGCGCTTTTCCAGCAACACATTTTCAGCTCTGATCTCCAGCATCTGCAGACCTCACTTTCTCCTCCTTCTTTAAATATGATCTATGTGTGGTTCCCCCACCAGAGCTCCCATTACTGGGGTTTTCTTTTCAGCTGGGGGTGATTCAGTTGGAACTTGTTTTCCCTTTCCTTGAATTCTCCTCTTGCCCCTCTCCTCTCATTTGTCTGTTCCTGGAATTCATTTCTCCTCCCCTTCATTTTCAGTTGGAATCCAAATTCTTAGCTCTGCGGCTCCAGCTTTAGTTTTCTTGCATTCCTCAGTTTCCAGATCCTAAATATTTTGCCATCCTGGTTTGTTTTCTGGCTTTCAATAGAACCCAACCTTTAAGTATTGAGCTACCCCTTTTAATTTGTCCAAGGATAGCTTTTAATGTTTTAAGAAGATTGTCATCTTGCTGTATAAGAGTGTTAACATCTAATGTGGACATTTTAGTACTCGATGTTTACAGATCTAAGAAAAGGTTTTTTTGCAGCCTTTGAAGGAACAGTTGACTTTTCCCTCATTCCAATTATTTTATGATCAGTCAAATTAAAAATTTGCAGCAATCAATTTCTGTGGTCTTCACTGATATGCCCATCAGCAAGGGGAAGACCTGAAAAGGAACCGGAGAAAGCAATGCCGATGATCTCAAGGTCTGAGACCATTTCCAGAAACATCTGACAAATGTATGAACCAATGACCAGTGACATAGAATTTCATCAGTGGAAAGTCGTACTCGTTAGCGAGTGATGGCCGAGAGTGATGAGTACAGAGTTTGAATAGTGCTTTAAAAAAAATACATTTTGTTGAAGCCTTTTGTCTTGATAGGACAATTTGCAGAGAGAGGAGAATATTGATTGATTGGCAGGTAGACAATCATGAGTGCAAGATGCAAAGCTCCAACAAAATGTGACCTTTTTTTCTCTTGCAACGCTATGGTACTCTTCCTGTAAGAATTAGTACTCTGGTGTCAAATTATTTGGTTTGCCTTCTCTACTCCCTTAGTTACAGAATAAGTATTAGGTCTTGCCACAAGATGGAGAAAGTGAGGTCTGCAGATGCTGGAGATCAAAGTTGAAACTTTATTGCTGGAACAGCACAGCAGGTCAGGCAGCATCCAGGGAACAGGAGATTCGACGTTTCGGGCACAGGCCCTTCTTCAGGCCACAAGATGGCCTCAGTCAAATACTAAAGCAGACCAGACCAGCTAAATTAATTCTACAGCATTGCAATTTAACCAATAGGTGGCATGCATTTAAGTACAAAATTAAAAATCTCACCACACCAGTTTATAGTCCAACAGGTTTATTTGGAAGCACTAGCTTTCAGAGCACTGCTCCTTCATCAGGTGGTTGTGAAGTATAAGATTGTAGGACACAGAATTTATAGCAACAGTTTACAGCGTGATGTAACTGAAATTATACATTGAAAAATACCTTGATTGTTCGTTGTCTATCAACTGTTAGAATGACTGTTAGTTTCACTTCTTTCATATGTAAATCACAAAACTTTTTTTTAAAAGTTACATTCTCACCTGAGAATGTGAGAAGTGAAATTAACATGGTCATTCTAACAGCTGAGACACTTAACAAAAAAATCCAGGTCTTTTTCAATATATAATTTCAGTTACATCACACTGTAAACTTTTGCTATAAATTCTGTCTTACAATTGTGTACTCCACAACCACCTGATGAAGGAGCAGCGCTCCGAAAGCTAGTGCTTCCAATTAAACCTGTTGGAATATAACCTGGTATTGTGATTTTTAACATCGTAGGACACAATTTATTGCAAAAGTTTACAGTCTGATGTAACTGAAATTATATACTGAGAAAAACCTGGATTGTTTTAAGTCTCTCATCTTTTAGAGCAGGCATGTTAGTTTCAGTTCTTTCATATGTAAATTTCAGAACTTAAAGGTGCATTCTCAAAATGAACTTTAACAATAGCTGCCATGTTGGCCCAGATAATGCATTAAAGGCGTGAGGTACCCTGTGTCAGGGGTTTGCAGAATCTTGCATGGATTCATGCAGTTTTTGCACAAAATAAAATATAATTTTTGCAAGTACAAATTCACCCCACAAACTTATATGTGTGCATCAGACGAATGAAACTCTGGGAATTCTTTCAAGATTCCAGCAGTGAGCCCACCGAGAAACTGGAACAGTCACCAGAGATCCATAGAGGGGCAACCAAAGGAAGAGTCAACTTGGACCCCACCAGAGGGCACTGCCCTGAGCTTGACATGTATGCAAACCGTCAGGAAATATATAATTGCCAGATTCATCAGCCACACCCAAGGTAGAGCAAAACATCACCCGATCACAACACAACGCCATCCATACTCTCAAAACCAATCGCAACATTGTCATCAGAATAGCAGATAAAGAAGGAGTCATTGACATTCTGAATAGAACAGATTACTGCAATGATTTGGAGATGCCATTGTTGGACTAGGGATGTACGAAGTTAAAAATCACACAACACCAGGTTATAGTCCAACAGGTTTAATTGGAAGCACTAGCTTTTGGAGCAACGCTCCTTCATCAGGTGATTGTGGAGGCACGGCGCTCCAAAAGCTAGTGCTTCCAATTAAACCTGTTGGACTATAACCTGGTGTTGTGTGATTTTGAACAGATTACTGCAAGGAAGTGTACTGACAACTGAACAACCAGGAACACTACAGGCAATCCGACCAAAGAGAGCCCATTGATCAGGACTTTGGATCCAGTCCTTCAGAGTTCCCAACCCGCCCTCATCCCATGTACTTCTCACGTAGGTGACTTCTACTGCCTTCTGAAGAAACACAAAGCCAACACACCAGGACTTCCCATCGTATCAGGCAATGCGACCATGTGTGAGAACCTCTCTGGCTATGTCGAAGGCATCCTGAAACCCATTGTACAGGGGTCCCTCAGTTTCTGTCACGACACTACAGATTTCTTACAGAAACTCAGCACCTACGGACCAGTTGAACTGGGAATGTGCCTCGTCGCAATGGAAGTTTCAGCACTCTACACCAGCATCCCCCACAATGACTGCATCGCAGCAACAGCCTCAGTAATCAACACCAACAACTGCCAATCTCAGAGCACCATCCTACAACTCATCCGCTTTATCCTCCACCATAACGTTTTCATCTTTGACAACCAGTTATTCATCTAGACACACACAACAGCCATGGGGACCAAGTTTGCATCCCAATATGCCAACACCTTCTTGCACAGATTCAAACTTCTCTACACAGGACCTCCAACCAACACTATGCACCTAATATATTGATGACATTTTCATCCTCTGGACGCATGGAAAGGAGTCACTGAAACAACTATACAGTGATATCAATGAGTTTCATCCCACCATGGGCTACTCTCTCATATCTGTCTCACTCTTGGATGGGCACCTCAGCATCTCACTCTACTGCAAACCCACGGATAACCTCACAATGCTACACTTCTCTAGCATACACCCGAAACATATTAAAACAGTCATCGCCTATGGACAAGCCCTACGCATATACAGGATCTGCTCAGATGAGGGGGAACATATGGGCATTTGGAAGTACTCAATGATGCCCAACTTATCGACCACCAGTTCTGACATGCCACAGCGAGGAACTGTAATGATTTCCTTATGAGACAGACACAAGCTGCAACCAACAGGGTAATACTTCCCAGGAGCTGAAAAACTGCCATGTTCTTCGCAGTCTGCAACACATCCTCAATGAGGATGAGCACCTCGCAAAGACCTTCCCCACGCCTCCACTTCTCGCCTTTAAACAGCCACCAACCTCAAACAGATCATTGTTCGCAGCAAACTGCCTGGCTTTCAGGACAACACCATACAACCTTGTCATGGTAGATGCTGCAAAACATGTCAGTGTCAACACTGATACCACCATTACCATGCGGACACTACCCACCATGTATGTGGCAGGTACTCATGTGACCCAGCCAACATTGTCTATCTCATACTCTGCAGGCAAGGATGAGACCCTTGGTGGCATGGTGTATTGGTGAGACCCTTGCAGAGGCTACGGCAACGGATGAATGGTCACGGCACAACAATCATCAGACAGGAGCATGGCCTCTCCAGTCAGAATACATCAGCGGTCTGAGACTTTCGACCTCAGACCTTCAGGTGACCATCTTCCAAGGCGAACTTCGGGACAGGCAACAATACGAAGTGGCCAAGCAGAGGCTGATAGCCAACTTCAGTACCCATGGGGGTGGCCTCAACCAGGACCTTCAGTTCATGTCACACTACAGGTGACCCCACTGCACTACGTGCACACAGACAGACGTGCGCTGACATGGTGTACCCTCTCAAAGACTTATACCCCTTTTACACACTTTCTCACACACTTGTCTCACAGACACTCATTCTGTCCCCCGCCCACTGTGTACGCACACCCACATGCATGCACGCATACACACAAGTTTGTGAGGTGAATTTGTACTTGCAGAATTACATTTTATTTTGCTCAAAAACTGCATGAATTCATGTAAGATTCTGTGAATCCTTTTTTAGATTAGAATCAGTCTGAACATTAGGGTATAGTCAGCCTCACACAGGGTACCTCACGCCTTCAATGCATTATCTGGGCCAACATGGCACCTGTTGTTAAAGTTCACTTGAGAATGTACTTTAAGTTCTGAGATTTACATATGAAAGAACTGAAACTAAACGCCCGCTCTAAAAGATTAGAGACTTAAACAATCCAGGTCCTTTTCAGTATATAGTTTCAGTTATATCAGACTGTAAACTTTTGCAATAAATTCTGTGTCCTACACACTCATACTCCACAACCACCTGATGAGGGAGCAGTGCTCTGAAAACTAGTGCTTCCAAATAAACCTGTTGGACTACTATAACCTGGTTTGTGATTTTTGAACTTTGTACAGTCCAGTCCAACACCGCCACCTCCAAATTATGCATTTACGTAGATCTCTGGTCCACATTCCACTCTCATATGATCTCACTGGCCCATAACACAGATTCAAATTGTGACAACTTTTCAGCCAGAAGCCACTACAGTTGCACATCATCCTCACTTAGGACCGTATCAAAGTCCCTTCATTGCCGCAGGGTCAGAACTTCTTTCCTAATAACACTGTGGGTACTCCTCCTCATCCTGTCAAGGGCAATTAGAATGTGGAAACAAACATTGGCCTAACAAACAATCACCACATCCCTTGAATGATTTTATTTCAAAAACCTGCTATAGCCTTGTTAAAAAGGAAAACTGTATCTTCGTGGTAAAGCAGCAGTGATCACAATTTGCTGAGAGTTGTCATGTCATCTAACTGACCAATCTGTGTTTGTCCTTGTGCTTTGACTAAAGCTGCACATCGCCAGTGGTGTATACTGTAAGTCTGTTCTGAAGGGGGAACTTTGGTTTACTTGACATGGAAGCTATCCTCAGGTCATTTTCAGCCACAGCCCAGAGCAAACTATCCCACCTGTGATTCCCAGAATGAACATTTCTAATTAACTTTAGGAAAGGCCTCCGCTCCTGATGATGTAAAGAAAAATTTGAGATTCTGCTACTCAAGGCCAAAGTAACTTCCCTTGTCCCTTTATTTATCCCTCTTCTGGGCCAGCTCCTCTTTCAGGCATGCTACTCTTAATGAGGCTAGTGCTGGACAAAGAACACATCTGCCAAGGCTTCTGAAAAATGTCAGTATATTCCAGTTTGTTTCCACAAAGTCCTCACTTGGGCCAAGGGTGTTACTCAGTACCTGCCAAAATGGAAGTAAGAGCTATGGCCACACATTAAGTGTCAGGTCATTCTAATATTTTAATCCACCCAGACCTTTTTTTTTTAAGCATTGGGTGGGATTGAGTGGTGGCTTAAATGGGGTCTTAAGTTCTTGCAGGAAGTAATGAATGGGATCATGGTTGACTTGAGTCTCAATCCAACAGTGTCCCCATCCTAAACTTCCAAAGATGAGGACATGTCAGGAAATTAATACTTAGTCATCAAGATTTACAGCACAGAAAAGGCCCTTTGCCCCATTGAGTCAGCATTGGTCAAACACAAGCACTTTATTTTTCTAATCCCATTTTCCAATACTTGGCTTATAGTCTTTTATGTCTTAGCATTGCAAATGCACATCTAAATGCTTCTTAAATGTTATAAGGGTTTCTGCCTCTACTACATTTACCAGACAGTGACTTACGAATTCCCACCACCACCTGGGTAAGTCTGTAATGACTGACTGACTGACTAGCTTTTAAGCAAAAGATTCACTTAACCAGACATGTCATCACATCCACTCCTCCCATACTAGCCCTGCCTATCCAGTGCCTCCCTTTGCCTACCCTCGCTCCCTCAATTATTGTCCCTATTTGCTGTTCCATCATTCCTATACCATCTTCTCCCATTTCTCCCCTGAGATTACCTTTTCATCTCATCTCAATGGCCCTGAGAGACCCCTCCCAGGCCCACAAACAACAATTTTTTTCATTGACAGCTTGAAAATCATCTGATTTAACTTCAGCAGAATCAATTGCACCCAAAATAAACACAAGGCAACACTGACAAAATGAGGCACGTTTAAGCTTTGCTCTTTTAATGCGTTGACTTCGGGCAGGGAGTGGTTGCAGGGATATCTTACTGGATCAGTCGTGCTTTTGCATTCTTCCCATGTCTTCCCTCCTATGCCACTTGAAGTGGGCTTGGAGTAAACCTTCAGGGAATTGTTAGGACAATTTTACCCATTGCACCTGTAGACAGAGATTTTTGAAAGCAAAAGACAACTCAGATTTGTGGGACTTGTCCTATAGGATGACAGTTGGTCAATTAAAACATTACTGATGCATTCCGTACACAAATGTTGCAAGTATAAAAATTGTTTGGTCCAACTGATAAAAGGGGGCAGGCAATAAGATTCAAGACCCTCTGACATATGTGCCACACTCAACCACCTGATTAATCAAGTACAGACAGGCAAAAACAGTGTACTATTATAGATGAGTATTTGGTATGTTACCAGGAATTGAACCAGTCCAATCTGAAACACAAAACATTTTTTTCAGTTAATGCTGTTAAGCTTGTAGTCAGTTTTCTGTCAGACTAAACGGGGTTTGAACTGTCAAATACTTTGGACATCTGAACCAAGCAGGACTTGGTGTGCTGCATTTGATTCCACAAAGATAACTGCATTTTTTTAATGCACATGAGTATTAAAGCTTTCTTTCCAGTCTAATCTAACTCTAATCTTTTTTAGATTAGACTCCCTATGATGTGGAAACAGGCCCTTCGGTCCAACAAGTCCACACCGACCCTCCAAAGAGTAACCCACCCAGACACATTTCCCTACATTTACCCCTGACTGATGCACCGAACAGCATGGCCAGTTCAACTAACCTGCACATCTTTTGGACTGTGGAAGGAAACCGGAGCACCGGAAGAAACCCACGCAGACACGGGGAGAATGTGCAAACTCCACACAGACAGTCGCCCAAGGCTAGAATCAAGCCTGGGTCCCAAGTGCTGTGAGGCAGCAATGCTAACCACTGAGCCACTGTGCTGCTCTGCACATTTTATTGCACAATTCCAGAACTGCAAGTTCAGTATAGGTATTAGGAATGTATAGGACTGTTTTACAATTAATATGTTTGAACTGATTTGCAAAACCCTACCCTGAAATACTTGATCAAAATACACAAACTCTGAAATGTAATAGCAGGGCATCTCCCATCTCTTCTGTGTCATGGCTAGCATTTAAATCTCCCTCCCCACCATCAGTACCCAGCAGATCAGCAGAGTGTTCTAACTGCTGATTATGGAACTGTGCTGTACATTGATTGCTATGTTGAATTATATGATAATGATGACTGAACTTTAAAACAAAAATCACAAGTTCTCTGGGCTGAGTGCTTGTGAAAGCATTCCTTTTCTTAAGGATTCTCTCAGGTGGTAGTTTCAGTAGTGACTGAATCATCTGGGTGGGAGCACTCTTTGTCCTTTAGAATGTTGCTATGTCAGATTTTGACTTAATTGATGGAATGTAATGCAATCACTCAACGTCCAGTTTGGTGTACCCTAATTTGCTTGGTGTTCGTGGAGGTTTGATAGTTTTAGTTCTTACAGTAGAACAAGGCAGAAATTGGTAACTTTAGCCCCTAAATTCTTTTGGAATGTGTTTGGATATTTAGTCGAAAAAGTGCAATTACTAAGGGTGGAGACTGAGCAGGATAATGAATTTAGACTAAGTAGGATATGAATAATTATGAGAAGGAAACTGCAGTTGGAGGATAGGATATTACAGTTTATGGGCAATAAGCAGAACATGCAATCATACAGGAAGCTGGGATTAGACTAGGTTGATCATATTGGAAAAGCCACCAAGTGGATGGGAGTTGATGGTCAGATTTAACTTACAATAATTCCATACCTATGATGATAAGCTATATGCTTTGCATTATAAACAAGCTGCTTTTTTTACTTGAAACATGCACCACAGCATGGAAATATGAGTTGTACAAGGGGCAATGTTTGAATTTACGATGGTATAGGCCAACATAACACAAGAATTTAATGGTCTTTATTCAGACCAAACTACATTATTGATTAGGAACTGTGCAAGTTGAGGGATATAATTTTGTTTCAAAAAATGCCTCGATCAAGCAGCAAAGTAAAGTCTATATTCAAACAAGGTCACTTAAACTCACAAGCTGAATGGTTCCATTATTGCTGGATATGATTTTTTGAAGTATCCAAATATTCTGTAGTCCAGTATTAAAAATTATAACTACAATTTATTGGGAATGTGCAGAATGAAACTTATAAATAGATTGGTGATCATTGCAATCCAGAGGGGCAGACATTAGTTGACTCACTGCCAGAATGGGCCCTTGCTACGCTAGTGGCCACATTTAATTTAAATTGAAGCTGATTTTCAGTGTAACATTTACCTCTAGACTGACCTCCGTAAACGAGCTCAAGAAAGTGAAGATTATTTGAACCATGTGCTACTAGAGGTGGAAAGACTCTGGCCATCCTTTATTGGGGGTCGAAGAATCGCAAAGCAGGTATTGACTTTCCTGGAACAGTTACTACTTAATGATAAACTTATTCATAGTGAAATGGTGCAGTGCTGCCACAATGCTTTATGCCTGTACCAGGTAATTGAAGGAGCTAGCCAGTTAAATAGCAAAATCACTGTTTGCACCTGTGAAACCACCTTAAAAGGTTTTACTACATTGACAGGCGTTCAGTATTTATGTGTAGATTGGAGAGTTGCAGTACTTCAGGAATCTAAGTGAATCCCCAACTCATAGTCACAGGCACCCTTTATCTTGCTACTCTCGTAATATCAAGTACAAATAAGTTTAATCAGTTTCTTCTTATCACTCTCCAATGATTCCCCTTCCTGCACCAACCCTAGGTCGTCTTTGTACACTGCTGGAATTAATTTCTCTTACAACCATACTTTGAAAACTCCAACTCAACTATTTTTTGACTCTCATTCACTGATACATTTCTTGTCCACTAATCTGCTGAGTTATGCATCCACTTCCATGTTTGCCCTTGTCCCCATTTAAAAACATTCTTTCTCACCTTGGCAGTTTACCCTGGTGCACCTCTCATCTCTGCCACCTGAGATTCACAACGTGGAGGAATGGCACCCAGTTGCTTCAGTCATTCACTGCTAATGTGACCAGTGCTTGTAAAGCACTGTTGAGTTCTGCATTCATCTGCCCAGACTGTTCACTGTTTCAAGATCATTTTGGCATGTGAACATGACTCCCAGCATTTCTGTTCTACTGTGAACAATGTTTTTAAACCCCTTGCCCTCCAACCTGACCTTCAATGTAATGTGAGAAATTCATGAGCTCCTTTGTATGTAAGGATAGAACCGTCTGATTACGGCTTTTCCTTGCTTGAGTTCTACAGGCCAAAAGTCTTCTGAGTCCCTGAGGTAAGGCAGCAAATTTGCTTCCCTTGTTTTTTTCCCATAATCAGCAACAGATTCATGGTCTCCATAGACCAGTGGGGTTTTTTTTTGTACTAAATTCAAATTCCACCAACTGCCATGGTGGGGATCCAGGTCCCCAGAAAATTACCTGGATCCGTGAATTCAGGGTCTGGCAATTATACCACGAGGCCATTGCCTCCCTGTCTATCTAATTTTGGCCACGGAATTACTTACTTTGGCTTCTCCTCTTGCTCCCACATCTACCTATGGTATCCCTTATGGATCTACTCCTGACCCCCTCCTATTTCACATCTACATGCTGCCCTTGGGGATGTCATCTACAAACACACAGTTTCCACATATAATGATACCTAACTCTACAACACCATGATCTCTTTTTTTTTTTGACATCTTCGTGGTCTGCCATCCAATATTTGACATAGGAAATTTTCTTCCAACAAAATATCGAGAAGACCAAAGCCATTGTCTTGCTTTCAGTCACAAACACAGTGCCATAACCACCACCATACCTGTTCCTGGTGCCTGAGGCTGTGTAACCTTGGTGTCTTTTTGAAGCCAAGACAAGCTGTCAACCACACTTCAACTTCTGTATATTTGCCCTTGCATCAGAATTTCCAGCTGAAATCCTCATCAATACCTTTGTTGACTTGATTCTTTCAACACAACAATACTCGAATCATTAACCTACTATTAGCTCCTGGTTAAGCAGCAAAATTAGGTTTTCATCCTCTGTCGGTGTGTGTCTCTTCTTCCTTAAGATAGCCCTTAATACCTACCTGTTAAAGATTTCTTCATCTGTCTTGATTTCTTATGCAGTTCAGTTTCAAATTGTCTTGTATGACACAACTGTTCAGTGGCTCGACAAAGATTTTGAGTAATCCGGATTGTTCATATTAAGATGCAGCAGTTTATGCCTTTGTAACAGGAGTCCACACTTTGAAGGTCATTCATGGGAATGTCCTGAGAAGTGTGATAAGATGGGTTTTTTTGTAAGTTATTTGACTTCTGTTATGGAAGACTAAATTCAAAATTATTTTCTAATTTGAGCATGTTTTTAAACCTTTGCTTTCCTACGCTGTTTCGAACAGGACACCACACTTTGTGGTTACGTGGTCCCGAAGGGTTACTTAGCATTATTCGTCGCCTTTGCTGTCCACAGGGATCCTGAAATTTTTGACGATCCTGACGAATTCCAACCTGAAAGATGGTCTGGGAGGTTTGTACTTTCTTAATTTAGCTCTTATAACTTCAATCTTTTGTTTAGCTGTGCTTTGTTGTTGGAAAATTAAATGTTACTAATTTCCATTAATGACGCAGGCGTGGAAATTTAGGACAAAATGAATGAAATGTGCAAATAGTACCAAATTAGGATAGGCAATGAAATTGAGAGGTGACTTGGAACTATAATGAATTACACTGGGTACAAGCAACAATTAATGAAACTTAAAGGAAATAGGTGTAAGGAACTACAAAATTGGAAATATAGGTGCTGCACGTATTCCATGATGTTGAAAAAGTTGGAGAAATGAAAATGATTGATCTCTAACAAGCCCAATATCTCAGCCCCTGATAGTTTTCTTCAGTTCCTTTCAAGTGTTTCAAAGATGAAACAATCACAGTCTGAATGCTGGAAAACCTGACTGAGATGATAGGTACAAGGGAAAAGAGAAGTATCGCAGAGCATCTCAGTCTGATGGAATTCCCATGCTGTTGTAGATTGGACTCCTGTCCTGTTCATGTCCTGGACAATGATGGTATATGCAGGAAGTGCTGAAGCTGGAGCTCTAGATTTAAGATCCAAGTGGTAGCTCACGTCACGTTGTGTATTGGCAAGCTTAGCTTTTCATGTGTGCACATTTCTGGATGTGATACACCTACATCTTAAACTTATTCAGGCAGAGCAGGGATAGGTTACTAGATAATCAAGGAGGACCAAGCAGGTAGTGCAGCAGGCCCCTAAATGTATCTTTCTTCCCAGCTGGAATTTGGTTCTAAAAATTGACCAGAGTGATGGTCCCTTTGCAAATTATAACCAGAGCCAAGTCCATAGCAGTATGACTGGCTCAAATGTTGTAGGCAAGCAAGAGGAAGATTCTGAAATTAATAGTGATGGCTAATGTAGAGCTAAGGTAGTAGAAGTTTCAATAACTACAGATGGGAATCCAAGCTGGAACATTACCAGCCTGTTGTCAGAATGGAGGATGTCACGGCTTGCTGTTTTGGAGAATGAAGAAAAAACAGTTGACACCCATGTCGGCACCAGCATCGTAGGTGAAAAGAGAGCTGAGATACTTCAGGCAGATTGAAGGAGTTGGGAAAGAACCTAGCCAGCAGAATCTTAAAGGTAGTCCTCTCCAGATTACTTGATGTATTGGTTGCTAATAAGTAGAGAAATGGGACGGTCAAGGAAATTAATCTGTGGCTTTGGAAATGGGGCAGGTGAGAGGATTTTGGACTCCTTAAAAATTGGGATCAGTTATGTCGAAGGTTGGATCTTTGCAAACTGTATGGATTAAACATGAACAAGAAAGCTCAAGGACAATCTATTTGATTAGAGTGCCAACAGGGATGTATTTTGTAGGCTAACAACTCAAGGAAGTTAAACAGATTTCTAAGAAATGGAGGTGGAAAAATATAGTGTGGTGACCAGGGGAATTCAGTACCCTAATAGAAATGGGATAGTAATAATATAAAGAGGAGAGATGGGGAACTATTTCTACAGTATATTCGGGAGAACTTGTAGATGACCTTTTTCCAGTCCAATGAAGGAGGCGGCTTTGGTAGACCTGGTTCTAAATAATGTTTGGGACAGGTATCAGTTGAAAAAAGATTTAGGAATTGGTGATTGTCGTATCATAAGGCTTAGATTCACTATGGAAAAGGACAATGAGAAATGGAGTACAAATATTTAATTGGAAAGTAGTCCGTTTCAAAGATTGGTAGGTGAAGCTTTGGTACAGAACATTGCCTGTTTAAAGAGGTGATGGTTTCATTATTGTTGAGGTATGTTCCTACAGAGAAAAGATAGGATTAACAAAGTCAAAGCTTGCGACAAAATAAAGTAAGAGAGGTGAAGCAGCAAATACATAATAAAAGATGGTAGAGGGAGGAGTGGGCCAATTAGGGACCAAACGTAAAGGGGCAGCTGAGCAACTAAATAAGTACTTAACATTTGTGGCAGAGCCAGATGCAATGTTGTAAAATTGGATAGTTGAGACACAGGCTGAACAAAAAATTGAAAGGGTATTAGAAAAGCTGGCATTTCCTAAATTTGGCAATTCATCAGGGAGATGCATAAGCAGATATTGAAAGAAATAAAGGTGGAAATTGCAGATACCAGCTATAATCTTCCAAGTTTCCTTCAATATAAAGTTGGTGCCAGAGGACTGCATGATTTGATGTGACTCCTTTGTTCAAAAATGAATGCAAGGATAAGCATAGCAACTCCTGGCTAGTCAGTGATGGGTAATGTTTGGAAAAGATAATCTGGATTAGATTAACAGTCATATGGACAAGTGTTGATTAAGGACAGTGAAGAAAATATTTAAATAGTTGGATTTTTTTTTATCAGATATGAGAGGATTCATAAGGCTAAGGTGGTGGTTGAAGTCTGTGTGGACCTCCAAAAGTCATTTAGTCAAGCGTCTCAAAACAGGTTTGCAAGCACATTTGAGTAGAATAAAGGGGCTTGGGCAAGATGAATATAAAGTTGGCTGAATGGGTTAAAATGGAACGTCATAGTAAACAATTGATTGCAGGTAAGAGGAAGGCATATAGTGTGGTTCCTAGTAGGTCATTATTAGGATTACTACATTGCTTGGTTAATGACCTAGACTTAGAGTCATAGAGATGTACAGCATGGAAGCAGACCCTTCGGTCCAACCCGTCCATGCCGACGAGATATCCCAACCCAATATAGTCCCACCTGCCAGCATCTGGCCCATATCCCTCCAAACCCTTTCTATTCATATACCCATCCAAATGCCTCTTAAATGTTGCAATTGTACCAGCCTCCACCACATCCTCTGGCAGCTCATTCCATACACGTACCACAGGAACTTGTGAATTATGCATAGCTTGAGGGTGTTGTGAGCTATAGAAGAGGATAGGAATAAGCTTCAATAGGACGTATGAAAGAGACTGGTAAACGGAGTGGACTTGAGACATGAAATTTGATGTGTGAAGTCATCTATTTATATGGGAAGAATAAGATAAATAATGCAATTTTAAAGAGGCTACGGATGCAGACAGACTAGAGGATTTGTGTGTGCAAAATCAGTATCTCACAAACCCACATGTACCACATGGATTGAAAGGGAGCATACATATGTCAATACCACAACATCCACGTTTCTGTCCAAGTCTCTCTCTCGATTTTGCATCACTGCTTTTTTTTTTAATTGCTGGATCAAAATCCATGGAATTATCTTGTTGTTAGTACTGTGGGAGTACCTGTCATTACTTGGGCATCATTGTGGTTCAAGGTAATGACATGCCAACATCTTGGGGGCATTTAAGGGTAGTCCATATAATTACTCACCTCATGAATTAAAGTTGATGTAACAGATTTCATGGTGAACATATCCACACAGATAAAGAGCAGCAATTGTTGCATGTTGAAGTGCACTGCCAGATCAGCAGTCTGAGAGTCTGAAGAAGTACAAATTAAACCTGTATGGGGCTAGGGTGAAAAAAGAAACTTGGTACTGAGTGTGGAATGTAGTGGCCAGGTGACATTGATCTGCAGATAAGAATGATGAGGCTGGTTCCTTGTATCGGGGAACTGAGTTATGTGAGAAGACTGGAAAGACTCGGTGTTTTCAGTCTGGTAGGGAACAGTCTGATAAATATGAAGTTAAGCTTTTGTGCTATTAACGTCTTCAGTCAAACTATGTGTCACAGACTCGACCTACAGAAAAGTATGTTTAGGATAGATTTTGAAAATTCTTCATTTTACAGGTAAACTACTACCAAGCAGAGTAATCAAGTCAATATCCAGAAGAATTTCATAAACAATTGAATGCTACAATAGGGAGTTAATTCTGATCACTCTGGATAGTTTGGCTAAATTGTTAAGATTATTGAAAATCTTGTGAAGAAATTAATTAGGAAAGCATAATTAATTTTGCTAATCCAGCAGTTTACTATTTTTTTAAGAAAAAGTGCTCGAAGAGTGCCAGATCTTTGATATTTCTTTAAATATTAGTAGTTTAAATCTAATTCCATTTGTAACTGTGCTACATTGTTGCTGCAGTAACTGAACATTCAAAAATAGTTCAAGGATGTTTTGAATGAGGTGGGCTTATGCCTGTATTGTCATGTGGAAGGACATAAATTAGGATAGCTATTTCAAACAATGTCACATGATTGCACAAGCCATGAGGCAAATATTATGTAAGATACCATGAAGCCTTCAGAATTGTTGGCCAAGAATGCGGCTTCCTATCATGAGTGAAGAATTTGTTGACTAGCACGCAATCCATGAATAGCCCATTTGTCTCAAGAACCTACAGAGTCCCTTTGAAGAAAGCAGAAGCTTCATTTGTGCTGCTTATTTGGGTGATTTGAGGAATAGTTTCCCTTGTTGACAATTTTCCAGTTCTTTATTAAACTGCTCTAATGTTCACAGTTGAAAGGTTTGACAAAAACTTTCAGCTACTTGTAATTTAAGAGCCAGGCCCCAAATGTATAGAGGAGAAAGTGAGGACTGCAGATACTGGAGATCAGAGTCAAAAAGTATGGTGCTGAAAAAACACAGCCGGTCAGGCAGCATCTGAGCAGCAGGAGAGTCAACGTTTTGAGCATGAGCTCTAACAAAGAGCTCATGCTTGAAACATAGACTCTCCTGCTCCTCAGATGCTGCCTGACTGGCTGTGCTTTTCCAGTACCACACTTTTTAACCCAAATGTGTAGAGACCACATCATCAAGGCCCCAAGCAGTAAAGAATTGAAGAATTTGCAGTGCCACAGTACATTTCATACATTCTGCATGTTCGCAAGTTCCTCACATTCCTTAAAGTACTTGGAAGCAAAGTCACTTTTGTAAGGAAAACAGCCAGCAACCAATTTGGGCACTGCAAGTTCACACATAGCAGTGAGGTGCAAGACAAAATGAGCTACTTTGGTTCACTAAGAGAAGTGCTGGCTAGGAAATCAGGAGCGCTCCTAAGTAGTTCTTTGAATAATTTCAAGGATCTAACATTCACCTACGAGAGAGCATACTTTGGTTTGACATCTCATCTGCAGACTGGCTCTTATCAGCACTTCCTCCATTATGTACTCTGGCTTCAACCTATGCTCAAGATTCTACGTGAGGCATGGGCCAACAATCACCTTGTTGAGAGACAAAGCTATTCTCACTATACCAAAGTTTAAAAGATGAGGTAAATCAATTTCAAAGAGGAGATGTTAATCAGTTCTAAATGAACATGGAAGTTTCTGTATAAAATAACTGACAAGAATGTCGCACTAATCAAGTGATATCACAAGCAATTTTTTTTTAAGTCTTAATAATTAGATGAAGCTTTGAAGACAGCATTTCTATAGACTGCAGCCACTGATGGAGGATTCGATATTCAGGCTAATAGATGAGCTGCCTAATAAGTGGGCTGTTTTGTCTTGAATGTGTGGGTATGGGTATGGACATGGACAGCTTCGTTTATCTAAGGAATTGTGGATGAAAAAGTGAAAAATCTTTCCCAGATTTCATTGGGAAGAGAAGATCTCTGCTTGTCCCAGTTGGAGGTGGGAGTAGATTGATGTGTTGCCTGTAAAGTGGCTCCCACAGTATCCTCATTTACCAGCTCACGCAACTTCTGTAACTTAGCTTATGTACACACATTAACTTGATGCTTTGGAAGTGTCCTAATCAGTATTTCATATATTGTTATAAGATTACTAAAGGTGTTTGGTGCTATCTTGCACTGTACATCTAGTTACAGATGTTATGAGCAATTGACAATAAATTTGCCAATATGTTTCAGGTAATTGGCAAAAGGCCTAGAGTTGCAAAGCTACTGGCTGTTATCTACATATTGGTCTCCTACAGGTCTTCAGGCATGTTCATCTATTTATTCTTTTATGGGATGTGCTTGCTGTTGGCATTTGTTTTCCATCTCCAGTTGTCTTGGAGAAGATGGTAACAAGCTGGAATATAATTGTGTGGCTTGCTCGACTGTTTTAGAGAGCAGTTAAAAATCAAAATGATTGTAGATCAGGAGGTAGATAGACATGTAGGCAAGACCAGATGTGGGTGGGAGATTTCCTCCTGTAAACAGGCATTATTGAACCAGAAGTATTTTATGACAATTGATAGATTCATGGTCACCATTACTAAGAACAATTTTCAGTGCCAATTTTTGTCAATTTTAAGTATCCCCAGCTGCTGTGTCAGGATTCAAAACTGTGTTTGCAGAACATTGGCGTGGGTCTCCGGATTTACAAATCCACTGCCTCCTCAGTAATAGAATTCATCCAACTTTTATGACTTTGTATTTACTGGATTTAGGTCTGTCTCCTTTCTTCCTTGTGTATGTATATGGACTGGTTTGGCTTTTATCCAGATGTTTTTTGGGTCTTCTGATCATTCATTGAAGCTGACGTGATTGTCAGGACTAGACAAATTTCATCCTTAGCCTGTTCGAACCCTGTGATAGACATACTCCTTTTTCGATGATTTTGTTCTGTATAAAATCTGTATGTTGATGTCACAGCTGTGGATGTCCATTAATTATTTACTTTGCTACGCATTGGTTACTATGGTAAAGAAAGCACTTTCCTTTAAATGTCCCAGCTAAGGAAATGCTTTTTGAAGTGTAGTCATCGTCATGTGGGCAAACTTAGCAACAGGTACACCACAAAGTGCCTCAAACAGCAATGAGATGACTGACTGACTGAGTAGCCTTTAATAAGCCAGGTCCAGGTTTGATCAGAGCATCAAAATAATATCTTGCTTCTTATCGAATAGTCTTGATAACTGTTTTCTCAAGCTGAAAGAATAAATCTTAAGGCTGATACCTTTGATAATGCAGCACTGTCTCCAAATTGCCCTAAAGTGCCAGTATAATGAGCTCAAGGATTGGGGCTTGAACTGACGCTCTTCCGACTTGGATGAGCAATTAAAAGAGTGGCAGTTATATCATGTTTATATTAGTGATTTTCATTTCTGTATCCAACAAAAATATTGAAGCATAAAATTGAAGGAAATATAGCTAAAGAAACAACACTGATTATTCTATTAGATGCTAAATGACATAGTTAAAATTATTTCTAAGTGAGCACTAATCAGGTGAAAAGCCTTAGCTCATTCCACTGTTATATTTGAACAGAGGATTAAACTCTTTTTTTCAAACTGTCTTTTAACAGCTGGGAGCAATAAATTGATTTATCTAAAATAAGTCTCTGTTGTTTCAGTACAGGTGCTAACTCGCTTAAAATAAAATTAACTGAGGATGGGATAGAAAGCAGTAGACTATAAGTGGAGGTGGCAAATTTTACATTTCATTACTGCATTGGGATCAGTATGTTCATTATGTAGAATAGAAGATTACGTACGGAGCCACCATTGGCCCCTGTCCGAATGGAGACAAGGTAATTTTTCATGCCCACATGATCCTCAGTTGATCACGTCTAAAAATCCCACAACAGTGTATAGTGTTTTACTTCTTTAGAGTCATATAGCACAGAAACAGACCCTTTGGTCCAACTAGTCCACGCAGACCAAGTTTCCCAAACTAAACTAGTCCCACTCGTCTGTGTTTGGCCCATACCATAGAATCCTTAGTGTGGAAACGGGCATTCCTGCTAGAAAATACATAGCTTTTTAAAGCAGAGATGATTTTAGTTTTAATTGTGAATTCTGTTTGTAGTTTTTGTAAATAGACTTTGCTATTATGAAAGCAGACCATTGCATCGGTCATCATGTATTGTTGAATTAATGGTAGAGCTGCCATTTTGAAATGTAAAACTCCAGTTAGTGCCATCTCTGTCACATGTGGCTGAACATGGCTCACCCCTGCCCACTCAGCGCCCGCCCCCTCAAACGAACCATCAAGAATTGGTTGCTGAGTGTTCCTGTGGCTATTGCTGCAATTGTTCAAGTGTTTGATGCACTCAAACTGTTTAAGTTGGTTGAAAGCAGGTCTGAACATCTTTGTCCTGACCTGATTGTATTATTTTAATAAAGCAGCAGATTTGCGCATTATTTGAGAAGATAACCTGCTGTTCAGACACACGCGATTCTGGTATCGCAATCACGCTGAATGGCTCTTGAGGCCCTCTGAAGTGACCTAGCAAGACATACCTTTGTTCCAAATCTGTTACTGCCAGTGAAGGTAGAGAATTTGTTTTTACTTCTGGTGGTTGTTAAAAATTCAAATGCCGCTTTGGTACTTTAATATAAAAACTGAAATACCAAGCAATCAAGAAGAATAAGGATGCTTAAAATTGCTGCTGTGCCATCCTTAATGCAAAAACAATGCTTGATTGGACCTCGAGGCATGAACAGCCTGTCCTGGGCTTTCAAGGTTTAGATTATAGCTTCCTTTTAGGTGGATCATGGAAAATTACAGTAAAGGAGACAACTTGGTTCATCATACTTGTGTTGGTGCTCATTCTTTAACTTAGAACTGGAACATGCCTGCTCTAGTGCCCCTTTCCAATATCCTCTAATACTCTTCTTAAATACTTAAAATGAAATTAGATTAATAATGTTCGGCAAAGTCACTTTCATTGGTAGCATGAAATTGGAAAACTACCCTGCAGTTTCTATCTCAATAAGCCCTTCTGATAAAATGTTCTATGTTCTAATAATCTGCTCTGCAGGGAAAAAAAGTATCCTTTTTCTACAATAATGCCAAACAACTTATTTTTTTTAGGGAAGTCTTTAGAAATTTGAATTTTAAACAAATTGTAGATGCACCCTTTTTCCCTACCAAGTTTATTTTGCTTAGCTCAACTAGTGACAGAGGACTCCGGGGACCTGATCCCTCTTATCATTTGATAAAAGGTTTATTGGAATCAAGCATTTGGACAGGTTTAAGGGAGCTTGCTCTCTATTTTCCTTTCCTTTGCTAGGCAAAAGCAAATGTGCTATTACCATACATTGGTATACACTCCATTGCTCACAAGTTGGAGAAAGTGAGTACTGCAGATGCTGGGGATCAGAGTCGAAGAGTGTGGTGCTGAAAAAGCGCAGCATCCAAGGAGCAGGAGAATCGACGTTTCAGGCATAAGCTCTTCATCAGGAATGAGGCTTGTGGGCTGAGGGGGTTGAGAGATAAATGGGAGGGAGTGTGGTTAGGGGAAAGGTAGCTGGGACTGCGATAGGTAGATGAAGGTGGGGGTGACAGCGATAGGTGGAAGGGAAGATGGACAGATAGGACCGTTTAAGAGGGCGGTGCCGAGTTGGAAGGTTGGGACTGCGATAAGGTGGGTGGAGAGGAAATGGGGAACCTGGTGAAATTGCATTGATCCCATGTGATTGGGATATGGTTGTTCAAAAGTTGCCCTAATACAAGAAACTGAGTTGCTATTGACATCTAGCTCCATTGTATCTCATGAAATCATGAATGAGTCCAAGATTGAACAACCATCCAATTATACATGGATTACATGATTGGATTTAGCAGCCCAGAAAAGCAGCTTAGTGGGATAGCTTTGAGTTTCGAGCTGAATGACTTGATAATTTCTTTTGTACCAAAGTGAAAAGAGGATTCCAACAAGAGATTTTTGCCTGCCTGAAGGATTTTATTTCCGCATTCCCTTCTGGTTCTACACTGATGTTCGAATGAAAACATAAAAATCTGGGAATATTCTTCCACATCTTCTGCAGTTTTGAAAGGGACCATCCCACTCAGGCTTAAGAAGGCAAAGGACACAGAAGTCAGAGTATAACAGCACCTCATCTTTTGATCAAGAACTTCTAATAACTTAGATTCAACACAGATTCCAGAAATGTCTGATCATAATGATCACTCCCTTTTTTTGGAGGGGGACAGCAGATGCTAGTAATACATCTTCTATCACAGTTTCCCTTCTCTTGAGATGTGTGTTTTATTCTTACCCAATTACTGCTCCCTTTTACCTTGCACTAGCATCCTTTGTCTTCCATTTATAAAATGCCTTTTTCCTCTCGACATCCATTTTTCATGCTTCTGTATCTATAGCTGATGAATCATAGAGAATCATAGAGATGTACAGCATGGAAACAGACCCTTCGGTCTAACCCGTCCATGCCAACCAGATATCCCAACCCAATCTAGTCCCACCTGCCAGCACCCGGCCCATATCCCTCCAAACCTTTCCTATTCATATACGCATCCAAATGCCTCTTAAATGTTGCATTTGTACCAGCCTCCACCACATCCTCTGGCAGCTCATTCCATACACGTACCACTCTCTGTGTGAAAATGTTGCCCCTTAGGTCTCTTTTATATCTTTCCCCTCTCGCCCTAAACCTATGTCCTCTAGTTCTGGACTCCCCGACCCCAGGGAAAAGACTTTGCCTATTTATCCTATCCATGCCCCTCATAATTTTGTAAACCTCTATAAGGTCACCCCTCGGTCTCCGACGCTCCAGGGAAAACAGCCCCAGCCTGTTCAGCCTCTCCCTGTAGCTCAGATCCCCCAATCCTGGCAACATCCTTGTAAATCTTTTCTGATCCCTTTCAAGTTTCACAACATCTTTCCGATAGGAAGGAGACCAGAATTGCATGCAATATTCCAACAGTGGCCTAACCAGTGTCCTGTACAGCTGCAACATGACCTCCCAACTCCAGTACTCAATACTCTGACCAATAAAGGAAAGCATACCAAACACCGCCTTCACTCTCCTATCTACCTGCAACTCCACTTTCAAGGAGCTATGAACCTGCACTCCAAGGTCTCTTTGTTCAGCAACACTCCTTAGGACCTTACCATTAAGTGTATAAGTCCTGCTAAGATTTGCTTTCCCAAAATGCAGCACCTCGCACTTATCTGAATTAAACTCCATCTGCCACTTCTCAGCCCATTGGCCCATCTGGTCCAGATCCTGTTGTAATCTGAGGTAACCCTCTTCGCTGTCCACCACACCTCCAATTTTGGTGTCATCTGCAAACTTAATATGGTTGCTACCTGCCCTGTATTTTCTGTTTTTATTTGAAAGAAGCATTTATTTAATGATGAGTCTTAGCTTGGCTCAGAGGTAAAAAGTTTGTGGTTCAAACCCCATTGTAGGTCACTATCAAGACAAGAAAAATCAACTTCCTGCTTGTCATTAACTAACCATACCATAATCTTGTGCTGTATGTCGAAGAAGTCACTTTCAATAAGCAAAGATAGTATTTGACCATTGATGTATGGGTGCATAATCAACAATTACCTGAGAGGCATTCTCCTGTTAAGTGCACAGGATCAGCTGAGTCTGCTGATTTGATTTACAGTAACGCTACTCTAATCTTTCAGTTGAATCTGACAGATGCTTTACACAGGAAGTTGGTTGAAGGTTGCAGCTTGACTGAGTATGAGTCAGATGTGAGTCACAGCTTCCTGGGAGGATAGATCAATGTGCTACACTGTTAAATTAATGAACAGCAAAAAGCTTTTGAGTAAAATATTATCATGAGAAGAGCTCCTCTGAGTAAAACAAAATGGTTGTGGCAGAAAACTCCACTTGGAAATGAATTTTTATTTTAAATTGTTTTGTACATCAGTGACATAATGACAGTGCAGTTCGAGGCTAAAGATGAGGGTGAAATTTTGTACATTCCATTCTGGTCATTGCTTAAAGAAATTTGAAGTTTGTCTCGGTGAAATCAAAGGACAGTGGACCTGCATCTAGTCCATCACTAGATCAAGTAGCCCGCAATAATTGATGATCAAATTCACATTCAGATTTCTCCTTGTCATTTCAAACATTGCACTTTCCAGGGTTTAAACTGATAGAGGTGGATAAGGATAGAGAAGGTGCATGCTGGAGAAACAGTGTTAAATTTATTCTGTTAACATTGGTCAATTAACTGTACTTGTGCAGAACGCTCATTTTTCTGATTATTTGAAAAGGGAGTTATCCCCAACATTTCACCCTCAATCAGTTTCGGAGCAAATCTCATCATTATTTTGTTGTCATCTCTCGCCCTCTCTTAACCCCCCCTCGTCTGTGTGTATGCACAAATGATAGATGGGACTTGGTTTCATGCCTCAATTAATACTAAGCTGTGCGATAAAGTTACTCTCCTCAGATTAATAAACTCACCGAGGAACAGACCTTAAAGATTGGGGAAGAAAGGCAGGCTGTGTGAGAATCCATAATACAGGTGGTGGGTTCATTACTGCATTCTTTCAGAAACTAGAGATAAATTAAAGCTGTAGGGGGAAGATTGAACCTGAAAAATAATGGGGATCCGAAGATGGAGAGAGTTGTCCTAATGAAAGACTCTAGGATTATTACTTTGAGGTGATATTTTACAAGATTAGTCTAAATTTATAGTTGCAGTTACTGTTTATTACTTTCCTTTACAAACATGGCTGGCATGAGGTTCAGAGGCTTGGGCTGTTGCGGGGAAATACCAAGAGAATTGTGCCTGCGTTAATGCAAACTACTCAAATCTTTAGGCCCAATTTTAACAAGGGCTAAGGGGACAGCATCAGTCTTCCATTTGTTGGCCTAAGAGGCTAGAATCATTTCAAATTTTAGGCCTCATTTAAAGACATTAAACCTGCGGGAGGAGGGACTTGAGTTATCATGGAGAAAGTTTGGATCAGAAATTGGCTGGCTGAAAGAAAACAGAGGGTGGTGGTTGATGGAAAATGTTCATCGTGGAGCTCTGTTACCATTGGTGTGCCACGAGGAACAGCTACTGCTGTTTGTCATTTTTATAAATGATCTGGATGTGGGCGTAGAAGGATGGGTTAGTAAATTTGCGGATGACATTAAGGTAGACAGAGTTGTGGGCAGTGCCAAAGGGTGTTGTGGGTTACAGAGGGATGTAGATAAGATGCAGGACTGGGCTGAGAAGTGACAAATGAGTTTAATGCAGAAAAGAGTGAGGTAGTTCACTTTGGAAGAAGTAACAGAAATGCAGAGTGCTGGGCTGATGGTAAAATTCTTGGCAGAATAGATGAACAGAGAAATCTGTGTCCCAGGTGCATAAATCCCTGAAAGTTGCCAGCCAGGTTGATACAGTTGTTAAGAAGGCATATGGTGTGTTGGCGTTTATTGGTAAGGGATAGAATTTCAGAGCCGCAGAGTTATGCTTCAGCTGTACAAGACCCTGGTAAGGCTGCACCTGGAGTACTGCGTACGGTTCTGGTCACCACGTTATAGGACGGGTATAGGTTTAAGATAAGAGGGAAAAGATATAAGAGACCTAAGGGGCAACTTTTTCACGCAGAGGGTGGTACGTAGGCTGCACCTGGAGTACTACGTACGGTTCTGGTCACCACGTTATAGGACGGGTATAGGTTTAAGATAAGAGGGAAAAGATATAAAAGAGACCTAAGGGGCAACTTTTTCACGCAGAGGGTGGTACGTGTATGGAATGAGTGCCAGAGGAAGTGGTGGAGACTAGTCCAATTGCAACATTTAAAAGGCATCTGGATGGGTAAATGAATAGGAAGGGTTTGGAGGGATATGGGCCGGGTGCTGGCAGGCAGGACTAGATTAAGTTGGGATATCTGGTCAGCATGGACAAATTGGACCGAAGGGTCTGTTTCCGTGCTGTACATCTCTATGACTCTATATCGGGGTAGTTTCTTTACTCTGAAGTAGAAGCGTGGAACGGCCTGCCTGCAACAGTAGTAGACTTGCCAACATTAAGGGCATTTAAATGGGCATTGGACATATGTAAAGATAATGGAACAGTATAGGTTAGATGGGTGTCAGATTAATCTCACAGGTCAGCACAGCATCAAGGACCTAGAACTACCCCTCTTAGGCCAGGCCAGATTGCGCAAGCAATTTTAATTGAAATATTCAAAATTGAGACATTTTTAACTAATAAAAATAACTGTTTCCATTAGCCCAAGGTTCAGTAACAGAGTGCAAAAGAACCAGACACGCAGATAGCAAGTGGGAAAGCAGGGAGAGAGGTTAGTTGGCTACAAGAACAATGGTTGGGTCTCAGCCACCACCACCTCTTCTCTCCACCCCTTTTTCCCCCCCCCCCCCCAACATCCCGCATCCCAATGCCCACTGCTTTGATCAAGCACTGGGTGTCTATGAACAAGCATTCTCCACCCTAAGAATCTGCAAGCAACTCCGCATGGATTTGTTTCCAAAATAGCAAATCCCCACCCTGGTCTCTCACTGGGTTATCACCATTAGTGTGCCCTCTCACTTGGTGTCTTCAGTTGGTGGCAGTGTAGGAAGGTCAGCCATGTGCCTTGCTGCCACAGATTATTCAGAGTGCAGGTAAGAAAGGGATACAGTTTCCACTTGCCATTAGATGCAACTTTGCCATAAAACTCACCACGTGAGAGAGCACTAAATTTTGCTCATTAAATCCACCGCACAGAAACTGATCATCCGCTTCAAATAATCTGTTTGTGTTTGTTACAAACCACTCTCGCTGCGTCCCTTTACTCGCTATCTTTTAGTAGAATGTCCATTTTATGCATTAACTGTTTATATCCATGTGTTGATAAAGCCAGTGTGTTCTGTGAAAAGGCTTGCAGTTTGGTTTTGTTTAGTAAAAGCCATTTTCTGCTCTACAAAGTGAGCTCACTGCATTTTTGCACTTTCTTGTCAGTTCTCTCCTGTTCATTTTGGGTAGGACTGATAACTGCAGTGCAGTTTGGACGTTATAAAATTTGATGTCTGATTTTGGTTTTTGTCGTTAATCTTGGAGACCTGTGCCAAAAATGTAAACAAAATTTTCATTCTATCATTAATTTCACTCATTATCCCCTGTCTCAGCCATTTGATATCTGACACAGTGTAGAGGAAAGTTGTTCAATCATCTATAATCCCAGCATGAGTGTGCCAGGTGGAAGCAACAGTTGCTGAAAGTGACACGAATGACTGATCATGTCATACAAGCATATGAATCAGTAAGAACCCATCATCTGTCATTAGTTTTCCATAAGAAGTAAACAGGACAGTTTAAAAAACAGTCAAGCAGAGCTGGAGTAGGTCTTTGGCTAATCATTCTCTTCCTTCCCTTAGATTAATGTGAGATTCTAGACAGCAGGATACAATTAGCACCTATTAGTCGGAAATACAGAAATCAAGCCCCTTAATTTCCTCTGCATCTTGCAGTGTGGTCCACATCTTGTACTGTGTTGCTGTGATCAAATGCGCTTTATCAGACAAATTGTTGAGATGAGTGGGAGACTGTTTGAAGGAGTCATGATTATGCAGTTGCACAATATGCCCAAAGACACATTGTCCCATGTTTAACTTCCTGCGTAAATTAAAGTTGACAACGTGCCAATATATTTGTGTACTCACGATAAAAACAGTTGTTTTCATCTCACAGCAGGGTGATATCTGTAGCAAACTACAGTAAGTACAGGATAGCTATATCAATCACACTGCATGTATAAAATCAATCCCAGTCAAATGCTACATTGGGATCTGCCTGCATGGTTGACAGGTAAAATATGCAATCATTTCCATTCTGGCTGAGAGTTATGGTATCACCATTTACAGTCACCTTTTCAGATGAGGTGTAAAACAAAGCTTTGTCTGCTTTCCCAGCCAAAGCATGATTCAGAGAACATTTGTTTATCCAATGCCTTGACTATCATTTATCCCTCATCCAGTGCCTTAAATTACATTTATCTGGTCATTGCTTTTTATTTATTCAAAGGATGTGTGCATTTCTGGGTAAGCCAGCATTTATTGCTCTTGAGAAGGGAGTTGTAAGCTGCCTCCTTGAACCACTGGTCCTTGAGTGTAGGTTCACCTGAAGTGCTGTTAGAAAGAAATGGCCAGATTTTGACACTGACTATGAAGCAGTGACATTGATTCAAAGTCAGAATGGGTGTGACTTTGAGAGGAATTTTCAGGTAGTGATATTCCATTGCAGCTGCTGCCCTTATCCTTCGCAGTGGGAGATGTGTGTTTGTAAGGTGTTCATGGAGGAGCCCTGGTGAGTTGAATAGCAGGTCTAGTAGATGATAACTTGCTCCTGCCACTACGTCGTTGGTGAAATAAGTGAATGGAAGGTGGTGGATAGTATGTCAGTCACATGGCTTGCTTTGTCATCAAGTCATACAGCACGGAAACAGACCCTTCAATCCGACCACTGCATGCAGACTTGGTGTTTGAGTGTTGATGAACCTATCCGAGAAAATGGAAGTCATTCCATCAAATTTGGCCTTGGAGATAGTGGACAGGCATTGGAGAGTCAGGAGGCGAATTACTTGCTGTAGAATTCCTAGTCTCTGACCTACTCTTCTAGTCACTGCATTTATATGGTTGGTCAGTGGTAAACCCTAGGATGTTGATGCTGAGGATTCAGTGCTGGTAATGCCACAGAAAGTCATGGGGCAATGGTTAGTTCCTCTCTTGTTGGAGATGGTTTTTGCTGACACTTGTGCAGCTTGAATGTGATCCATCATGTGTCGGGCCCTAGCTACTGTTCATGTCACTTCATATGGGCATAAGCTGCTTTGCTACCTAAGGCATTGTGTTTGGTGCTGAACATTGTGCAATCATCGGCGAACATCCCCACTTCTCAATGTATGATTTGAAGGGAAAGTCGCCAATGAAGGAACTGAAGATGGTTGGTCCTCGGACACAACTGTGGGAACCTGAGGAACTCATGCAAAGTTGTCCTGAGACTGATTGATGACCACCAACAACTACAGCCATCATGCTAGGTATGACCAGTACAACAAACAGCTTCCCTGATTTCCAATGTTAAATACATTCCCCCTAAACCTTTTCTCCTTGTTGCTTGCAGTATGAAATTAATTTTAAAATTCTGGAAACTCTCAGCTGGTCTAAAAGGATTGATGAATTTATGTTGAAAATGAAGTTAAAACTGAGAAATGTAAGTAATTATTATCTTATTTTACAGAAATGCTGGTCAAGAAAAGCTGTTGTGCTGTTTTGGAAATGGATCTAGAAACTGTATTGGTATTGATCTGAACAACGTGATATTGAAGGTATTTAAATTACATGAAACAGTAGCAAAAGAGACTAATACATGAGTATTAATGCCAATGAATAAAACTTGTCATCACTTGTTGCTAATTTTAGATTAGATTCCCTACAGTGTGGAAACAGGCCCTTCGGCCCAACAAGTCCACACCGACACCCAGACCCGTTCCCCCAACTAATGCACCTAACACTACGGGCAATTTAGCATGGCCAATTCACCTAACCTGCACATCTTTGGACTGTGGGAGGAAACCGGAGCACCCGGAAGAAACCCACGCAGACACGGGAGAATGTGCAAACTCCATATAGACAGTCGCCGAGGCTGGAATCGAACCTGGGACCCTGGTGCTGTGAGGCAGCAGTGCTAACCACTGAGCCACCGTGCCGCCCCCATTCTTATTTTATAAAACTTTCTTAAAGTTTCGTTCATTTGGTAGCACTTGGGCTGAGTCAGTGGGATATGTGTTCACGTGCTATCTATAGAATTCCGTCCTTAAGTCCGAGCTGTCATCCCGGTCATGTTGAGTGTCTGTTTCATTGTTCATTCAGTAAACCCTCTGAAGAAATAAGACAAGGACTCTCATTGTTCACACTTGGAATAGAGAGAGTTTTCTGGTATCTAGCTGACATTCCACCCTCCAGTATCCTCAAAAGATTAAAGATTATGGAGGAAGGCAGGAGAATCAGTTGTGATGAAATGGTAGAGCAGATTCAGTGGGCTGAATGGTCTAATTTTGCCCTTATGCCTTTTGGTCTTAAGCAATCCCACACAAAAAGAAAGATAAATGTATTAATCTAAATACTGCCTGTGCACTCCTGTGCAAAACACAGCTATCACACATTTGCTTAACATGTTACAATACTCTAAAAGTAATTTGGGAGATTTGAGTGATTAGGAATGCCAGTAATTGGTTTGCTCCGAAGTTTGCCAAAAATAGTCATTCTACTTACTGTTTTAGCTAAGTGCAAACCAAAATTATTTATTTAAATACATAAGATAACAAGACTTTTCCTCCCAATGATTTGACTGAAAGTTGATAGCATTAAAATGGTGACTTTTTAAATCCATGATTCAGTATTCTTTGACAAAGCTTTGTGATGTAAAACATTATTAGCAAATCTCAACAAAGTCCCTGCCACTTGAAGGTTATGTTTGAAAGGATCATTTGCTTGTAAGTGATAAGTTTTATTCATTGGCATTAATACCTCTTTCAAAATTATTGGTTATAGACTGCTGAGTGCTCCATTTATTTCAGATAGAAATATTCGAGTTTACTCATTTTAAGGCTCGCTATCCTAAAAAGGTCTATTTGTGACAGACTTCACTTCCATTTATTCTACAGTTTGGACTGCGGAATCAATTGCTACAAACACTATCTCCAGATTTCCTCATTGTTATTCAACCTTTGTCAGGTTTTGCTGAGCTTTTCCAACCAGCAAAAATACTCGTGATTTGAGAAAACTGCCTCTTAAACTGATATTTTAACACTCTGTCTGTCTTTAAAGTGTGTTTTAACAAAGAGTGTATTTTAACAAAGAAACTTTTAATCCGAAGCCATTAAAGTTATTGCCAGTAAAATTTTAAACTAACGATGAACAAAACTACATTTGAAATTTTCGTGGGAAAAATTAAAGTACAAGTACAAATGACTAAAATGTAGAATTCTGTTTAGCAGCCACTCAAGGCCAACTGGTTGATTAAAAAGATCTTTTGATTATACTTTACAGCTGCCACTGTGTATAGTAGACAAAATATGTCTGCACAAACATACTGACAATAAGAAGTGAGAGCACTGTTTAAGAAACAGATTGCCCATGGTCCTGTTCAGAGTGATGCTTATGACTCCTTGTTTGGCCAAGATGACTTTCTTTACAAGCAATGCAACATAGAATCATAGAATCCCTAACGTGTGGAAACAGGCCATTCGGCCCACTGAACTTACGTTGACCTCCAAAGGGCATCCCACCCAACTACTTTATCTCTGTAACCCTGCATTTCCCATGGCTAATCCAGTTAACCTACACACTCCTTGACCCTTTGGGTAATTTAGCATGGCTGGTGCACTCAAACTGGAGCACCCAGAGAAAATCCATGCAAACACAGGAAAAATTTGCAAACTCCACACAATCACCCAAAGGTGGAATTGAATCCAGGTCCATGGTGCAGTGAGGAAACAGTGCTAACCACTGAGCCACCCATTCTTTCACTGTCAAATTAGTCAGATCTTTTAAATAACACAACAGGCATTAGGGTTTGAATGCATTACTCCTGTTCCTATATATCCCTAGTCTGTGGTGTCCTTGCCTGTTCTTTTATCTTTGTTCAATAGTCTGTTGGGTTTTAGTCCTTAATATCTAAAGATGCTTCTTTGCTGATGCTCTCCTTTTCTACACCTTACCCACAAGGGAGGTGAGTTATTTAGTGCAGAATTCCTAGTCTTTGACCTGTAGCTACAATATTTGTATGGCTGGTCCAGTTAGTTTTTAGCTATTAGTAATTCACAGGGCAATGATAATGCCAGTGAATATATTGGAGATGCCCATTGCCAAGTGCTTGTGGCATAAGTGTTACTTGGCACTTATCAACCCAAACCTGGATATTGTCCAGGATATGTTACACAAGGACACTGACCGCTTCAGTATCTGAGGTACCTTGAATGGTACTGAATATTGTGCAGTCATGACAAACATCCCCACTTTTGACATTATAAGACCATAAGGTATAGGAGCATAGAGGGAAGCTCATTGATTGTAGTAGTTAAATATGGTTGGCGCTATGATGCTATTAGGAACCATTCCTACGTTGATGTCCTGGTGCTAAGATGTATTACCACCAACAACCATAACCATCTACCTTTGTCCGAGGTATGACTTTATCCAGTGGAGAGTTTTCCTCCTGATTCCCATTGACTCCAGTTTTACTTGAACTCCTTGATGGCATATTTTATCAAATGTGGCATTGATTTAAAGGGCAATCAATCTTGCCTTACCTCAGGAATTCAGTGTAGTGTTTGGTGTTGAGAGTGTGGTGCTGGAAAAGCACAGCAGGTCAGGCAGCATCCGAGGAGCAGGAGAATCGACATTTCGGGCATAAGCCTTTCATCAGGATTCCTGATGAAGGGCTTATGTCCGAAACTTCGATTCTCCTGCTCTTCTGATGCTGCCTGACCTGTGCTTTTCCAGTACCACACTCTTCAGTCTGATCTCCAGCATCTACAGTCCTCACTTTCTCCCAGTGTTATGTTTGGGCCAAGGCTGCAATGAGATCAGATATGGAATGGTCTTGCTGAAGCCAAAACTGAGTTTCAGCAAACAAGTTATTCCTTTGCAAGTGCCACTTGATAACCCTGTCGATGTGCCAATCCATCACTTTGCTGATGATTGAGAATATATTAATAGGGTGGTATGTAGCCCATTTGACTTGTCCTGCCTCTTTTGCGCAGGACATAGTCAACTTTTCCCAATATTGGGGAGATGCCAATGCTGTAGCTGTACTGGCTAGAGGAAGGTTTGCTATGGAGTTCTCCAGGTGTCGATATTAGGACCTTGCTTTTTATAAAATGGTTTAGATCTTGATGTACAGGGACCAATTTCAAAGTGTGCAGATGAGACAAAACTAGGAAGAATTGTGAACTGTGAGGAGGATAGTGTAGAACTGCAAAAAGACTTTGACAAGTTGGCAGATTGGCTGATAGGTAGCAGACGAAGTTCAGTGCACTGAAGTGTCGTGATACACCTTTGTACAAAGAGCATGTAAAATAAGGGGTATTATTTGAAATATTGTGTATGTATACATAATTCATTCCACATTGTAGACTGGCTAGTGAAAGCATACAGTAATCTAGACTTCATAAAGAGAGGCATTAGAGTCAAGTGCAGGGAAAGAATGATGAACTTAATTAACACTGGTGGGATCTGAGTACTGTGTAGTTTCTGGATGCCACACTATGGGAAAGATATGAATGCATTGGAGAGAATGCAGAGAGGTTTATGAAAATGGTTCCATGGATGAAAAGCTTAAATTATGAGGAAAGATTGGAAAAGCCAAAAATGTTTTCCATGTAGAGGATAATGTTTCAAATCGTGAGGGATATGGCTAGAGCGATAGGAAGAAAATGTTCCCACTCTTAAATGGATCAAGAACCAGAGCCATAGTTTTAAAGTGTTTTGCAAAAACAAAACAAATGCAAGGTGAGGAAAAGCTTCTTCATGTTGTGAGTAATTAAGGTGTGGAATGCAATGCTTACAACTGTAGTTGAGACTGGTTCAATTGAGGCATTCAGGAGGGCATTGGATGATTATTTAAATAGAAACAGCATACATGGGTATAGGGAAAAGGCAGAAGACTGGCATTCTGTTAAAATGTTCAGACAGTTGGTGTAGACATGATGGACCAAATGGCCTTCTGCACCATAATGCGATGATTCAGTGCCTTTAGCCATTTCTTGATGCCTTGTAGAGTGAATCAAATTGGTTGAAGACTGGCATCTGTGATAATGAGGATTTTGTGAGGAGGGTGAGATGAATTATCTACTTGGTGCTTCTGGCTGAAGATGGGCTAAATACTTTAATCTGTCTTTTGCACTGCTGTGCTGGCTAACTCTATGATTGAGGGTAGCAATATTCCACATTCCAACTGAGAGATCTTTTAGCCCTGTATCTAGTCGTCATCTGCTTCTGTGCACATTCCACTCTTACATAGTATTTTTCTGGTATCAATAAATTTCTATACTACTGGGATCTGTTCTTCAAAGGATCATGTCAGTAAGATGAACAGACTGATTGTGTTCTGACTAAGTATATGTAAGGATTTGGGAATTCATACTGGTCATCACTGTTCCCTCAAAGCTGCCTGGCTGCTCGGAGTTCCATGCATGCAGGTACGCTGACTTCCAGTTCTGGGAATTGTCATGCACGAACCTTGGAGTTCGCTGCAAAAAAATAATTAGAGGGAAAGTATCTGGTCCTGTAGGACAAGATAGAAATCATGATGCAGAGATTCAGTTCAACCTTTCAGGTATTTGGCATTTATTCCCCACATGAGCAGATGGCCCAAACTAATGGCAGTGTTTAATGAAGGTAATGGGGGTCCACCCAGAGCCCTGTTTCACCTCCTTTCTGGGTACACTTTCTGAATAGAGTGCCATTTCTCTTTCCTTACATTCTTACCTTTCCTTTCTTTAAAACACTTAAAAGAATTTTTAAAAAGGCAAGTTTTATGGGATGTAAGCATAACTGATGCTTAGTGTGTGTTAAATCTCAGGATTCATTGTGAAATATGGAGCTGACTTAACTGGCAATGGATCACAGAATTGGATGGCCGATGTTTACGTAGTAGATTCTATACACTAGCACAAGGACTGTACCAACAAACCTTCATCTGATAAGAAATGAAAACTGGTGACATCTGTATGTTTGAAATAAGAACTCCAACCGGTTTAATCTTTCCTGATAGAGGCATCCAGTTTAGTCTGCTAACATTCTCGTAAATCTTTTGTCAAAGTTTTAATATTGTTTTTATGGTATGGATAGCAATGTGGTACTTTAAGGATGGTGTAACTATGGTTCTGTATATAAATGCAGAATTATCACTCTGCATTTGTATTGTCTTCCTCAAGAAAAAGAACACCACAACTTTGTTTGCACTTTTTATGGCCTTGCTAACTACTTTTGCTACTCCTAGTGATTTATGTATCTGTATTTCCAGATTTTCTTTGCTTCTCAAACTCATGTAGTGTCTTCCTTATTTCTTTTGCCAAGTTAATAATTTTCAGTAACCAAATTAGCACGAATATAATGGCCCATAAATGTCACTCTACCCTTTATACATAGCAGCCAAAAGCACCATATCTCAATTATCAGTCCTGTGGAAAGGCAAGATGTACTGGCAATTTGACAAAGTTTTTATTTTGCAAATTTCTCCTTAGTTTCTCAGAGTAATTGAGGAAGCTGTGGTGGACCTTGGTCATCTATGATACATCACTGTAATATTCTGCGTTCTTTCACTTTTGAAGGAAGCAACATCCAAACATTTTGTGAAAGCCCTCAATACTTAACTAGTTGCACAGTTAATATTATAGGTTTACTTGTTCTAGTATTGAGCAAGTAACCCATCTTTGTAAGTCTTGGTCTCAGTTGCAAAGAAAAATATCCATTCTCCTTACTATACTGTCATCTGTCACTTCTACATGCAGTTTTACTTCCTGTCCCATCCCATAGCTTAAATAGGGTCTGCACTTTCGGCTCAATGGTCAAATGCATCTACACAAGAACAAGTTGGTCGAAGATGAGGACTGAGGCTTCTCCACTACATGCTAGATCCCATATCTGTTTAACTTGCAGTTACACTCACCTGTCCTTCGGGATTGACCAACTCTAAAATACTATTGAACCAAAATTGGATGTTTTGCCTCTGAAAACAAGTGTCCTGGTAACTCTAGTCTTCTCTATCTCGAACGATCTATACTTCTGACTCCAGAATAACATTTTTGCACTACAGACTCTTAACAGATATGATTGCACTGAAAGTCCCACAGGTACTTTTTATGCTGTGTCTGTCTAAATTTTTTACTTATTTTATAGTCAAATGTATTCAATTGGCCTCCAAATCATCATTATTTTAATACATCTATCTAGTTCATTTAGATAGTAAGTTGCTGTTTCTCAACTCGTGAATGTTTCACCTCTTCAAGTTACTCTTCTAAACTCCCAAGGGATACAAGCCCAGTCTATCCAACTATTCCACGTGAGACAAACAACTCATTCTATGTATTAGTCTAGTAAACTTTCCCTGAACTTCCTCCAATGCACTTGTATCCTTTCTTAAACGATGAAACCAAACTATACACAGTGCTCAGATGTGGTCTTGTCGGTGCCCTGTATAACTGAAACGTAACTGAATGCAAAATTAGGAAGGTCCTCCTCACATTAAATGAAAGCTTTCCTAATTAGTACTGTACCCTCATGCCAACCTTTCCTAATCTATGCATAGGAATATACCAGCTCTCTCTACACCACAAAGCTTTTGCAGTCCTCAACTTCTAGGTAATGCTTCTTTCTTATTTTTCCTGCTAAAATGGACAAGTTCATATTTTCTCCACATTGTACACTATTTGTCAGATCTTTTCCCACTCATTTACCTCCCACTCATTTACCCATCTATAATCTTTGTTTCCTTCACATGTCCTCTTAATGACTGACTTTCAAAGTCATCAGCAAATTTGGCTGCGTGTTTTGAGCCCTTCATCCAAATAATTTATGTAAATTGTAGAAGTTGAGACTCAAGCATTGATCTCTGAGGCATGCTACTTGTTGCAAAATGGCTCTTTTATGCTTTGTGTTAACAAGCCAATGTTCTAATTAAGTCGCCCTAACAGCAAAAATGCAGAAATAGTGCAATTCTTATTCACTTGTCAGGTTGAATATCCCATTTCTCACTTCCCACAATAAATGTTCTGAAATAATTTGGATATTCTGTAGTTCTTACCATCATTATAATTATGGCATTGTAATAAATATCTTGAGATGTTGCTAACATCAGGACAGATATTTATAAGCTTTGTTTTTGCTAAAGGAAAAGTGGACTCATTTAAGCCTTCACTAAAGTTTAGAAACATACAAATAAGAATAGGCCAGTCAACCTTTTGACCTTTTGCTTCATTATTTAGATCAGCGCAAATATGTCCTTCACCTTGGTTTATCGCCTTTGTTCTAAATCTTTTGTTATCTTAAAAAAAAATTCAATCTTAAATTTCAATAAACCCAGCATCCACAGTCTCTTCATAGAACTGTACATTGTGCAGAGATTTTCTGATTTCCATCTCCTTTTTGGGAAATAAGCTTTCTAATTTCTGATTAAATAGCTGAGTTCTAATTTTAAGATTATATTCCTTTTTGTTCTGAATTCTCCACCAAAGAAAATAATTTTTCTGAATGTAAACTGTAAAATCCCTCAATCGTTTGACTTGGGGTGAATTTGGCAAAATCAGGAGTGATTTGTGATGCAGAATAAGAGAAAATTCAGGTGATTTTTCCCCTCATAGTTCAGGAGGTTTTTATGCAATCTATAAATATATGGAGCTATGGTATGAGCAGAATAAATAACTACTTAAAAAGTAGATAAATGTTTGATTAACCAAATGTAAAAGAGCACATGGAAAGAACAAGGGAATAGAACTAAGGGGATTGTTCTCCATTTCCTATGCTAAAGAAATTATTTGTGTGTGTGTGTGTGTATATATATGGCATGCAAATTTGTACACCTCCCACACCATTGTTTATAGTCAATAGGATGACTGAGAAAAATTTTCCTATTGTAACAAAAGGAAATGGACATCAAAGTTCCAATTAGCAATTTTACAGGAACAATAATTGCGTGATAGTACAGAAGTTGAGTATTGTTGAAAATAGAGACATGTTGTCAAACTTTACATCTTAGACTTATCAGGGCACAGACACAATACTGCATTTCAAAAGGAATAATAATTTGTAATACATGAGCAAAAGGTTAACAGTTGACTCTGAGGCATTGTCATGGAGAATGCACCAAGGAACTCGGGTCCTCCGTGTTTTTGGTAAAATGACAAAAGGTGTAATGCTTGCATATGTTCCTTTTTTTTAACAGCTGAGGAGCGGCCTTTACATATGTATATTAGTGGCTTCTGGCAAGCCAGCCTGATGATCTTAAATTGTGGCTGAAACAAGAATAGTATTGACAGGATGCTGCCAACAAGCCAAAAAGATGTTCAGCAAATCTTTCAATTGAGTAATTGTTTTAAAAAATTCTCACTGGCAAGCCAGCCTGATGATCTTAAATTGTAGCTGAAACAAGAATAGTATTGACAGGATGCTGCCAACAAGCCAAAAGGATGTTCTTTAACCCTTTCACCACAGTAATACAATAGATGAATTTCAGTACCAGTGCAATACCAGGTACATAGATCATGTCTCCAGTTGACTAGCAGATCATGTCAAATAACACTTTTGCTGAGTACTAATCATACTCAACTTATCCATGCTTTCAATGTTTGGAATGTAATGTTTCCATTGGATGTGATTTTGCAATCAAACAAAACCCTCTAAATAATCCTGAGTGTGCTAAGCATTACACTAACAACTAATTTAATATTAGTTGGGCTTGCAATGTGGCTTCTTTATGCTTACTAAAAGCTGTGTTTTATTAACCTTTGGGGCCTGTTTTCTGTGGGTTAGTGAACATGTGCAACATTGAGCCTTTTTTTAATTAAACAAATTACGTGGGAACAGTTGTTCCCTGGTACATTTTTCATAGCAGCACCTTCATCAGAGTTGACTTACCAACCCGTCCTCATAATTTGTCACTACCTTTGAAGTTTGTCAATCTTGTATCTGTTGTGAAAAATGTAAGACAGAAAGCATCAATCGCAAGCCTTTACTTCTCAGCACCATAGCAATCTAAAACAAAATGTACAAAATATATGGAACAGGTATTTACAGCAATTCAGACAGTTCTTTTTAATATAAAACCTTAAAGTTAGTGCTATCTGTTGAAGACAGAACCGAATAGATTGATAAATACTTGTAAAATTCAAATGTTGTGTCATTGGGGAAAAAAGATATTATGCCTAATTTCTATTGATGTTTTGAAATATGAACTCTAAAGGTGACTATACACGATGTGCAAAACATTCAGATCAGATGTGAAACAATGTAGATTAATGCATGAAAGCATAGACAAATGTAAATGTGTCTGGTGCAAGAGTGAAAGTGATCTGGGAATAATCATTGCAAACGATCCAATGTGCAGGAGTTAAGTGGGACTAATTTTGATGAGAAATCAGCATTCACTTTCTACTCAACAATGATGAACAAGCGAGCACAATTTTAAGATATGAACCTCATTTTCCTAGGGCTAACAAGCTATGGACGTTAAAAGGAATGAATAGCATCATTTAAAAGAAAACAAAATAAATCAATTTTTTTCAAATGCACTTTATTAAAACTAGGTTTTCAAATTGTATAGTGAACAGCTGAAGTTTTTTTTATTCTACATTCAGAAATTAAATAAAACTATACAATAGGGACATTTGGCCAGGATCAGGCATGTGGAACTAGTTTAGTCTGGGAACATGTTCGGCAGGGTCTGTTTCTGTGCTGTATGACTCTAAGACCTGCCACTATTGGCTAACCCAGATAGTTAAGTGCAAAGTGGTGAGGTGATTGTGGAAGGTAGCAGGGTTGTGATGGTGGTGATCTTGATGCTGCTGCTGTAGCCCACATTACTTTTGTAAGACTGGAAGGTCAGTCCTCCTCTTTCCCCCTCACAAGGCAAATTTCAAGGCATAACCACTGATTGGACTTAATTTGTTTCATTACTCATGGAACAAGATGAAGTGAGTGTTTAACACCATAACCAGTTATGACCTAAACTGGCGTTCAGGCCCCAAGGTCCCAGATTTATATATTATTGAAAGATCATCTACTCCTTCCCGTTAGTCACTACCTTGTCATTGTTAACAGAGCAATAAACTCATTAGTCCTATTCTGAGGTCATTAATTAGGCAAATAGAAATGGAAGTTGACCCCACAAAGAAATGGACACACAGTATTGGAAAAGGAAGGAAGGAAGCAGCAACTTGATTGGGAGCATATTGAGCAAAACTGACAAGAGAAGATTCCACAGTCGTAATAGAGCAGGCCTTCTTTTCTGATCATTTAAATTTAATGAAAGGAACATTTTCTGTGGTTCTCTGGCAGGCCCACAATCATCCCTATGCGAATCTTCGTCCTGTGGTATCCCAACCCATAATCCACTGTTGGTAATTTTTGAATACTGCCACATGAGGTCTGCACATATGTAAATAAAAACATCATAAATGTAAGTTCATTTGGCTAATGGACTTGAACTGCAATTGAATTAATTAAAAAGGCAACATGCCAACTGCAGAAATGTATCAGAATTAATCTGCCTGATTTAATACATATTAATTTGATTGTATTTCTTCCATCTCAAATTTGAAGCAGTGACTTGAAGCTGGTGCCACATGCTGGAAATAGAATTCCACCTACATTTCTGTCCTGTGATGATCACATTTTTGAGTTTATTGCTAGTTAACTCTAACCTTGATTACTGACTTTTTTTGCTGAATATTAATCGCTATTACACTTACAATATTAGAAACACAACAATTTGTATCCAGCACGATTCCATAAACAACAAATACCAGATCACTTGTTTTCATGATGTCAAATGAATGAAAAATACTGGCTAAGACGTATTAAAATCATAAAATCACTAGTATGGGGACAGGCTTTTGGCCCAACAAGTCCACACCAACTCTTCGAAGAGTATCCCATTCCCCTACTCTATTACTTCACACTTCGTCCTGACTAATGCGCCTACCTATGCATCCCTGAATACTATGGGCAATTTAGCATGGCCAATTCACCTAACCTTTACATCCTTACACTATGGGAGGAAACCAGAGCACCTGGAGAAAACCCACACAGACACGGAAAATGTGCAAACCCCACTCAGACAGTTGGCCAAGGCTGGCATCGAATCCAGATCGCTGGTGCTGTGAGGCATCAATGCTAACCACTGAGTCACTGTGCGACCCCAATATTAGCTTACCATCAGCATTGTTTTCCCTCTGTTAATGTCCTCTTTCCCTTTTAGTCCCAGTCTGCAGTAGTACATTATTTTAATTTGAACTCTTTCTCCATAAATCAAAACAACATTTCTACAAGCAAACTTGCATCTTGTCCACTGAAATTTGCACATTTTGTGTGTCATGTATAGAGAAGTAACGTGCACCCATACACCATAGCCTCTGTACACCATGAACTACACTGTCGTGCTCACATTCAAAAGACAGGAAGTATCGGTTGTCAGAAAATGTTAAGGCTAAACCTAACAGGTGTATCTATTTATAGTTCCAATAACTACACAGATGTAGAAGAAACAGGTGATAAGTAACTGGTAGTGCAATAGTTAGCTTCTCTGATTAGACTAGTCCTAAAGAATTAAAAGTTGAAGGTTCTTGTATCCTGTTCTAGACATTCCAGTTCCAACTCTGCCCTTATGGTAAGTGATGATTCCCATTCCCCCTCCATCCCACTGCGCTCCCAATTCCATCTTCACCGTTTCGTGAAATCAGGTTGATATAAGACCAGAGGTCTTTTAAAACATTGGAATTACACCGGGATAATTAAAAGCATCTCTCTCAATAATTTAATTTTTATTTTAACACCGTACTGTAGCAAGTCATATTCAAGTCCAGATCTCCAGATCACCCATGTTTACTAGATAAGCTGCTGGTCAGTCTTTATAACAGTGCATCATAGGAAGAGTTTGTGTTTTTCAGGTAGTTTGGTGTGAATATGATTCCTTTGATAATTGTGAAGCAAGCAGAATCTTAACATCTATGGAAAACAATGGTGATAATGAATTAACTGTATAATCATGTGACAATAAAGTGGGTTTGCAGTGTTTAATCCCAATTAAAATATTCTAGATCCATTAATCACTAAAATGGAATTCTATTGAAATATGGTGCTCTGGATTACAGTGGAATTTGTGTGTTTGAGTAGTCCATATTTAGACATTCATTAGTGCTTTGGGGTCACATTCCAGAAGACACTTGTCATCTTGACTAATTGTAAAATAAAAATAAGACTGAGCATTTGCTAGATATTGTGACTCAGTGAGAGTCTTGAGGTCCCAGCACCAGGGTGGGATTATATACATTGGCAGGAAGAATAGAAGAATAATTTTTTTAAATGGAAAGAAACTATCAAATATTAGTGTTCAGAGTGATTTGGATATCCTTGCGAATGAATTACAGAAAGTTAACAATCATGAACGGTAAACAATTAGGAAGGTAAATGATTCGTTGGCCTTTCTCACAAAGGGATTTGAGCACAAGAACAAGGAAGGCTTATTGCACCTGTTGTAGCTGTTTAATGAGACAACTCACCACCGTCGTTTCTAGAACAGTTAGCGGCAGACAACAAATATTTCCAGCGATATTGTCAACATTTCATGAGCGAATTAAAAATAATTTTATTGGGCTCTGAGGAGATATTAGAATAGTAGAATAGGCTCGATACCTTCTAGAGTTAAATTGAACAAGAGGTGATTTCATCTGAAACATAAGATTTGAGAGAGTTTGACATGTTTTATGAGGAAAGGCTGTGCCTCCTGTTTAGACCCAAAGGTATTCTCAGGATACTTAAGACTGAGACGAGTGGAAATTGAGAAGGTTATAAATCTTTGGATTTACTACCCTAATGGGCTGTGAATGTTCATTCATTGAATATATTCAAGGGTGACATTGATAGATACTTGGAATCTGGGGGATATGAGATTAGATGAAAAGGCGGTCAAAAAATCATCTTAATCTTTGAATGGTGGAGGGGCTGTCTGACCAATAGTTACTATTTCTCATGTTAAGACTTGACAAGCCAGAGAAGAAGAACAGACCAAAGTGAAATTCAACAACACTACCACCTAGAGAAGGAGGAAAGGGAATAAAGGATTATTACTCCACAATGACAGTCAGTTGTCTAAGGCTGCAACATGACTCAAAATATTTGAAGGGAACAAATTGAATGATGTAGAGATAAAAAAGGAATGTATGGTGTCTTTCACAACTTCAAGAAGTTTGGCAGCGAATTGATTATTTGTAGTCGCTTGCACTGTAAGAATTGCAGCATTCAGTTCGTGCATAAAATCCAACATATGGCAGCCAGAAAAATGACCAGATAATTTGATTTAGTGATAAAGTTTGCGAGATAAATGTGAGCTCAGACATCAGGAAAACTTTGCACTACTTTGAATTTTTATTTCTGTTTTAGTATTTCATGAAAGGAAAGCACCTCCAGCAGTCCAGCACTCATCCAGTACTGTGCTGAAGTGTGAAACTGGATTATATGTTCAAGACACTGCAGTGGGGTTTGAACTCCCAGTGAGTCAGACTGCAGTATTACTGCACCACTGAGCCAAGGACACTCTAAAGTAATGTAGTATTATGGAAATGTCAAGTCATACTTAAAATACTACAGGTGCCAGGAAAAGGGTTTATAACAAATCTAACAATGAAATGTAAGCATGTTTGAAATGCAAAACCCAAATTTACATATGGATTTTAAGTGGTGACCTGACAAGTGTACTGAAATTAGTATTATATACCTTGGTCACAAGGTATATGATCAATTGGCTAAACTGCTGGTTTGTGATTGATGTCAACAGTGTGGATTCAATTCCCACACTGACTGACATAACCATGAAAGTCTCAACTTCTCCCCTCAACCTAGACATGTTGACCCTCAGGTTAAACCACATTAGTTGTCTCCCTCTAATGAGTGAGAGCAGCTCTATGGTCCTTTGGGATGAAACAACTTCACCTTTTATACATGTGAAGCTGTCACAACATCAAATCTAATTGTACAAAACAAAATTGCCAAAAAACTTCGCACATTCCTCTATCATTTGACCATTCGATAACACAGTAGGGCTAATGCTATGGTTCAAGTGAAGAACTGCTGCGATATTAGATATAATTGCAAAAAAAAGCTACATTTGTGCAATAACATTGCATTCGTTTATTTAGATACATCAGTGATGTTCTGGGTGTATATCACTTGAGTTGCTGTGATTACTATGGGCTCGGGTGATGAATATTGAACACCAGCCATTTAAGGATCTTGCCTGCTGCAGTGAAACAGCAGAAATTTTAAAGCCTTTTTCATATTTACCACGGTTGGTTGAAGGTATGCTTTAAATATGCTTTACAAAGAGAGACTTGTCCAGGATGGCAATCAGCCCTGTTGCATTTTGAGAGAAGTCCAGACTTCAAGTACTCATAATCTAATGAACTTTAGCTGTTACTCTTCCTATCCACAGAGTATACTTAACATGTCCAGCATAGAGTAAGTATTTGACACTTTGGGATTCTGTTGCCGTATTATCTGAACTCTGTGTCAGTCCCTAAGGCTAAAGCCCTGAACAACCCCATTATTTTCTTGGGCTTCATTTTATAATTTGTTGTTGAACCAGTGTAACAAAATGTATTCACTAAGAACAAAAACAAGCAAATCAATACCTTGAATCTGTTCCACAATTCAGTTAGATCATGGCTGGTCTGTATCTCAAGCTCATCAACTTACATTTATTCCATATCGTAATTGATTTTTATTTGGGGATATTGATTTCATTTTTCAGATTCAAATGATTAATAATCAATAGGATTTTAAGTTATTACATTTGTAAGCAGTGTTTCTTTAAAGTATGACTTGGCAAATTTATCCTTTTTTGTATTTTCTGCACTGTCTCTCCAGGATCACTTAAATTCGTCCCTCTATATGTCATTTTGTTGTTTCTTATTTCTTAATTTTTCACAGCTCAGGTTTTAAAATGTCTGATCTTTTCTGTTCAAGGCAACAGCTGGGTATTTGCTCAATCATTACTGCTGGGAATTGGACCCTCCCAATCAAAACCTGGAATACAAATGGCTTCCTGTCTCCCGACCTGCTGAAGACCCTAAAATTAAGTTCACGTCATGTTCCAGCAAAACTTAGTTCTCTCCATCAACTGCTGTTGAAATCACTGATAGTTCAACGCGTCATCTGTCAAAGAACAGTGTGATCAGTGAGTCACCATACAACAGTGCAACCTGATAACATCACTGTGAGGACCGGATGCAATTGTGTCATAATTCGGTGTGTGAATTTTTTGGTGTTGAGTGTGCAGTAGTTATCAAATGTCGTGTTTTTGCTTTTGAAGGACGGAGCAAGAAAATATGACTATAATGTCCTCGTTTTACTGTAGAGAATATCTTTATTAAAATAGTTTTTGATTTGAGTCAGTCGTGAATCTTTTAAAACTAAATGTGGCAAAGACATTGAAGGTACAATTTCCCAGTTTTGATCTCTGCCATGGACCATGACTTAGTGTGAATATGGATATGTGTTGCACCTAATTTTCCAACCATTGATAGACACTGCCAGTAGCAAAACTTTAAAATGATCCTTTTAATGTGAGCCAGATACATCAGACCAAGTACATTATGTAACACTGCTTAAGGATGTAAATCCATGGTAACCACTGTAATAGGAGATCTTTCATTCCTTTCTGTTACTACCATTCCAATCCCAACCTCTCACTGAACTGTAAATATTACAATGTTGACTCCTACCTCTTATTGTTGACAATACCATAAGATGTAGGAGCAGAAATTAGCCCATTCAGTCCGAGTGTACTCTGCCAATCAATTATGACTGATAAGATTCTAAACCCCATTTTCTCCCTCTTCTCCCTGTAACCCTTGATCCCCCTTTACAATCAAGAACTTCTCTATCTCAGTCTTAAATGTACTCAAAGACCTGGCCCTCTCAGCCTTCTCTGACAGTGAATTCCATAGATTCGCCACTCTCTGGCTGAAGAACTTTCTCCTTATCTCCATTCTAAAAGGTCTGCCCTTTACTCTAAGGCTGTATCCTCGGTTCCTAGTCTCTCGTACCAATGGAAACATCTTCCCAACATCCATTCAGTCCAGGTCATTGTGTTCTGTATGTTTCAATTAGATTCGTCTCCCCAATCCTTCTAAATCCCATCAATTATACACCCTCAGACATTCCTCGTATATTAAGTTGTTCATTGCTGGGATCATTTTTGTGAATCTCCTCTGAACATACTCTGGGATCAGTATATCCTTCCTGAGATATAGGGCCCAATACTGCACACAGTACTCCAAATGTGGCCTAATTGGGCGATGTCACGTTTCAGGGGTCTGTCAAAGGAATAGACGGCTAAAACAGTAGCTGCTGTAATTGTGGCCCATCTTCCTTCAATTTCTACACAAGTCTTTGAACATCACCTGTAATCAAAAAACATTTTGTACTCAAAAAAAAATCTTAAACTTTAGACAAATCATCAATTAATAGATCATTATTACTTAACAAATACCACGTGTAATGCTAATTCCAATCTACAGAACAGTGGTGTATCGGTTGTACTGCAAGAGTGCCATATCCAGACAACACAGGCCAGATTTTCAAGTCGTCTTGGAGGCAAGAATGGCAAAGACTCCTTTGTTGCAAATTCAAATTTCTTGGCCTTTTTGAACCAGTGTCATTTTTCTTTGGTTGTTCTGTGGGGTGGACAGTTTGAGTTCATTCTCCATATCTGTTTCTTATGAGATCCCTTTTTACAGAGCCCAGAGAAAAATCAGTATTTCTTGTACCACAACTTTTTCCAACATGTCTGGTGAATATTGGAATACCTCTTAAAAACTTAATCGTTTAGGAGCTCAGGAATCATGTGGGAGCCTGTTGAGGCAGAAGCAGTCTGATGGGTGCCACTAAATTCCACGGTGATACCACAAAAAAAGCCTTTTCTGTCTTTAACACTCATTTTAAAAATTGATAGCCTTGGTGGACACACAGGCTGAGGCTCATCAAATGATTATCAATCAGAAGCTTCAGGAAATACACCATATGGATGTTGAGCTAGAACTAACAAAATGGACTTCGAGATGAGATATGAAAGATTTAAAAGGGACCTTAGGGGCAACCTTTCCACACACAGTTTGGTTCAAATGGGGGACTGTTCGACCAGAGGAAGTGGTAGATGTGGATATAGTTACAACATATAAAAGGCATTTGGATGGATATATGAATGGGAAAGGTCTAGAAACCAAATGCAGGGAAATAGGACTAGTTTACTTTGGGAAACTTGGTTAGCATGGACGGGCTAGACCAAATGTCTGATCCTTGCTGTATGACTCTGAGCTGTCTGCTTCCAGCCAGCTGTGAACAAAGGAAAACATGATGTTAAAATGGGTGCTAATGTTTATACAATTACCTTTTCATCTTGCAATGGATATTTTGATGGGGGAGATGTAAATATGCAATTAGCTTACTGATGTCGTTATTAGCTCATTGAAATGGGCACTCAGCACCAAAAATGCCTGTCTTTGCCACATATCTCAGGTTGTTGAACTATTGAAATACACAAGCACTGAAATTACAACAGTTGTTTCAACATCACGAGAAAAGCAGATTATAGCATATCTCTCTCTTCTCTCTACCTCATAGTCTACTTCAATCAGATACAGGATAAAGAAGGAAAAATATCCATCGAGCTACACAATGGTCTCGGGCTTAAAAGGGGAAAAAAAAAGTTTAAATTTATCCCAGGAAATTATTAAATGGTTTGATGACTTCAAATGTTGTTATTAAAATTGGCGTTATAAATTAGATGTGATTTTACTTCAGTGTTCTTCATCAAACTGTGTCCTACCAACGAAAGGTGACCATTACATTGATCATTGTGTAAGTCAAATGTTGAAGTGCGTTATATAATTTTGTCCATTGGGAAAAAGTGCTGTTGTGAAGTTAAGCTGAAGAAAACATTGTTTTTGATTTCCAGTATAATAATCTGAAGTTATTTAAATATCTAGAATTATTTTTTAATTAGAAAAGACTCCGCAATTAACCCTTAAAGATGTCTGTTCCTTGTCTATTTTGATTACCAAGACATCTGGTATAATTGAGAGAAAAAAAGGGGCCAACTGATCTGTTTTGACAGATTCCTTCATCCATACCCACACTTTTTCATACTAGCTTTTGAGTTAGAAAACCCAACCACTGCATGCCATGGTCTCTGGGAGACAAAAATGTGGCAGTTATGAGCTGGTGTGTGGAAACAGACATACTCATTCTCATCTCTCTTATGACGTTCTTGAACCTCATCCTAAGTAAAGCTTGGTTTTGAGAGGTAATGTTGCTGGTTGTCACCATGCCTAGCCTAGCGGGATGGTACTCCTGAGCTACTGGAGACCACAGTTTCTCTACTTGTCCCAATTCTTCTTTCAAGGGCCTCCATAGAAACTCGTAGAGTTCCCTGTGATTTGTCTTCTATCTATTCCAATGTGCGGACAATCCTGACAGAAGGGAATGTGAGTTCTCACTGTGGCAGTAACATGCTAATTCCTGATGTACTCCAAGTGAGTAGCTGTTAGTCATGAGTACCGGGATTTTAAATTGGCTGGGCCTCAGTGCTGACACCATGGGTATTTCCTACTTACTTGCCCACACATTCTAGATTCCAGGTTAGGCTTAAAGTCAGGATTTTTGTTTGGTCAACCTTTGTGCTGAGCTCATTCAGCAGCTTTGACAACGTCTCCATGGCAGAAAGGGTACCTATGTGGTTGCTTGTCATTTTGGAGGCCTAGGCAAAGCAAAATGACCAGCAATGTTCCCCACCCTCCAAACTCTACCTTGTTGGCCACCTCACCAAGTTACAGAAAGGGCTTTAGCCACCTGGCTGTGCAATGGCCCTGATGTGGAAAAGAGTAGCTAAATGATAGTGCTCTTGTCGTACAGTGGTAGTGTACCTGTGAACCAGGAGGCCTATCTGCTCCAGACGTGTGTCACAGCATTTGAAACAGATTGATTAGAAAATGTTTACCACCTTGATTTTAACTCCGATTCAAGCCAATTGTCTTCTGGTGGAGAGAATTAAAATACGTACCTCTTGTGTGTTGCACTGTCCAGCATACCTCCACGATGGAGTATGGAGTTCAATGTAGGTAAGTGTGAGGTGATTCACTTTGGTAAGAGTAACAAAAAGATGGGGTACTGGGCTAATGGTTGGATACTTGGTAGTGTGGATGAGCAGAGGGATCTTGGTGTCCATGTACACAGATCTTTGAAAGTTGCCACCCAGGTAAATAGTGCATGATTAGGGGTTTAGATAGGGTCGACAGTGAGAATCTTTTTCCACATATGGAGTCAGCTATTATGAGTGGGCATAGCTTTAAATTAAGGGGTGGTCGGTATAGGACAGATGTTAGGGGTAGGTTCTTTACTCAGTGAGTCGTGAGTTCATGGAATGCCCTGGCAGTAGCAGTGGTGGACTCTCTGCCAGTAGGGGCATTTAAGCGGGCATTGGATAGGCATATGGAGGATAGTGGGCTAGTGTAGGTTAGGTGGGCTTGGATCGGCGCAACATCGAGGGCCGAAGGTCCTGTACTGCGCTGTATTCTTCTATGTTCTATGTTCTATGATGACAGTGACAGACTAAGAATATAGATTTGTATTCAGTGATCTGATGAATTCCAGTCACTGCCAGCTACTCACGTAATATGAGTCAGTGACTGTGGCCATCACTACTGACTACACTATCCATCTGAATCATCAAGTCCATCAATCAGTACTGACCATGTACCAGTCCAAGTTAATTAGCTAATCAGTCACTGCCTTGAAAGTTTAGCCAATCAACTCCAGTTCAAGTAATGCATCATGCTCCACATTCTGAGAGCCAACTTAAAGAAGTTCCAAAAGGATGTGATCTGGAAGTATGCTGCTGAGGAAGATTAAGGTATCAGTGAGTAGAATTATTTAAACTGTAATGAAGAGAAGTGTGTGACAATTCTTAGTGTTCGGACAACAATAACAGCACCACCCTCAAAACGCAAGCTCAAGAAGAAAGAGAATGATGCAAAGTATAATAAAATATAAAACATTCCGGGGCCACTATTGCTAAAATAAAATGAATAGCCAGTGGCTATCTAATTGAGTATTGTCACATTGACACTCTTACTTTAGTATGAAGAGGTAAAAGTTTTCGAAAGCCGATTTAACTGGTTACGATATAAATGTTTCTTTGCCTGTAAACCTCTTTATATCAGGGTGATCAATACAGTGGTATGGTATGTAGTCAACCAGATCCAATGAGAAGCCACTTGGATGTCCACTCAGAATGCAGTAATAGTGCCAGTCTCCACTTGTTGAGACTGTCTGGATCTTTCATCTCCTCACTTGAGAAGTCACATGACACCAGGTTACAGTCCAACAGGTTTATTTGAAATCACAAACTTTCAGGCACTTTACCTGATGAAGAGGCTACAAATAAACCTGTTGGACTATAACCTGGTGTCACGTGACTTTCTCCACCCCAGTCCAACACCAGTACCGCCCCATCCTCAGGCAGACGGTTGCCATTAAGTCATCAAAAGCACATTTTAAATAAAAAAAGAGATATGTTTTATACATGCCTACCCAAGCCATGTTGTTACTATGACACAGCCCCCTTGCACCTCTGTGGTGCATTTTATTTCGTTGCAAACATCCATTTTTATTTGAAATGCAATATTAAAGGAAAGACTAATAGGGAACTCATAAATAGAGGAAGCATTTCAGCACTTTTGTCCAAGTCAGCTCATTTTCTGCAATTTTCTACTTTAATCCTAGAAGAAAGCCAACAGGATACCTACTCTAGAACCGTGCTGAAATCAAGACTGACATTCAAGTGTGACATTGAAAGTGTGGTTTTGGACATCTTTCAGACAAGATCTTAAACTAAGGCCCCCTCTGCCCCCTTAGGTACATGTTAATGATCCCAGGTTTCTATTTGGAAGAAGGCAGCAGAGTTACACTTGGTATCCTTGCATCAACCAACACAACTAAAAGACAGATTATCTAGCCATCATTGTTTTGCTGGGTCCTTGTTATGTACAAATTGGATGCTGTCCTTACAAGATTATATCAGTGAACATGTTCAAAAGTATCCAATGGTGGTGAGGCAGTTTGAGACATCTGATGGTTGTGAAAGATTCCATAAAAATATGTATTTTGCTTTCCAAATGAAGGTTTCTCAATAAGCCAAAGCAAACGGGCGGATGGTGGCTCAGTGGTTAGCACTGCTGCCTCACAGCACCAGGGACCCAGGTTCGATTCCAGCCTCGGGTGACTGTGTGGAATTTGCACATTCTCCCCGTGTCTGCGTGGGTGCTCCGGTTTCCACCCACAATCCAAAGATGTGCAGGTTAGGTGACTTGGCTATGCTAAATTGCCCATAGACCTAGGTGCATTAGTCAGAGGGAAAATGGGTCTGGGCGGGTTACTCTTCGGAGGGTCGGTGTGGACTTGTTGGGCCAAAGGGCCTGTTTCCACACTGTAGGGAATCTAATCTAATCTAAACTGAAAATCATCTAAGCAAACATTCACTAGAATTCACTGTCTAAACAGAATATCAATTCCACCAAGCATCTACTAATTGCACGTAACACTAGTGACTAACCTGACGAGCCACTTCAGCTGCTGAGAGAGAATGTTCATAATTTTACTTAAAACAAATACTGACCTAATTTACTTGGATGTAGATTGCAAAGGGGGTTAACTTGGTTGCTTCAAACATATTAGAGAAGACTACAAAATAAGGTAACCATAAGTGTGATTTGCTATACAAAAAGTTGGTTTGTTTGAATGAAACAGTGTTGAATCTAGAAGTATGATGTTCCCAGACTCTATTATTGACAGAATTTCGCTTCCTCCAACTTACATTTCATCAGGCAGAAAATTGTCTTGGACTCCTGTGGATTCACGATATGCAATGACCAGCACTGGTCACATGTACCACAAAAATCAATGCAGGATTTTTACATAACTGCAACCACAAGTTTGGTAGCACTGGTAGACAGATTTATTTTTAAAATCCACATCCTTTTGAGCCAATCTGTTATCAACTTGAAGAATAATTCAAACCAATTGAATTTACGAAACAATATCTGTAACAATCATAATGTCAATAATAATGTTGGAGTGATATTTCTTCAAGATTGAGCTTCTGTAATGGAAGTTCTCAATGACTTCTAATGAATCCCCACAGAAGTCTTGAGTACAGATTTTCAGTTGTTTATCCAAAAGTATGCAAAGAGAAGATCACTCTAGCCACCTGATGAAGGAGCAGTGCTCCGAAAGCTCGTTCTTCCAAATAAACCTGTTGGGCTATAACCTGCTGTTGTATGACTTTTAACTATATACACCCCAGTCCAACACCAGAACCTCCAAATCATTTTTTGGAGGCCTCCAGTCTGAAAAACAACCACCCAACACCACCTTATGTCTTCTACTTTCCAGCCAGTTCTGTATCCAAATGGTTAGTTCTCCCTGTATTCCATGAGATCTAACCTTCCTAACCAGTCTCCCATGGGGAACCTTGTCAAATGCCTTAATGAAGTCCATATAGATCATGTCCACCGCTCTGCCCTCATCGATCTTCTTTGTCACTTCTTCAAAAAACTCGATCAAGTTTGTGAGACATGATTTCCCACACACGAAGCCATGTTGACTATCCCTAATCAGTCCTTGCCTTTCCAAATATATGTACATCCTGTCCCTCAGGATTCCCTCCAACAACTTGCCCACCACCGACGTCAGGCTCACTGGCCTATAGTTCCCTGGCTTGTCCTTACCATCTTTCTTAAACAGTGGCATCATGTTAGCCAACCTCCAGTCTTCCGGCACCCTCACCTGTGACTATCAATGATACAAATTTCTCAGTAAGAGGCACAGGAATCATTTCCCTAGCTTCCCAAAGAGTTCGAGGGTACACCTGATCAGGTCTTGGGGATTTATCCACTTTTATGCATTTCAAGACATCCAGCACTTCTTCCTCTGTAATATGGACATTTTTCAAAATGTCACCATCTATTTCTCTACATTCTATATCTTCCATGTCCTTTTCCACACTGATGCAAAATACTCGTTTAGTATCTCCCCTAACTTCAGTGGCCCTATTCTCTTCCCTAGTTACCCTATTGTCCTTAATGTATTTGTAAAAACGCTTTGGATCCTCCTTAATTCTATTTGCCAAAGTTATCTCATGTCCCCTTTTTGCCTCCTGATTTTCCTCTTAAGTATACTCTTAAGTATATGTCTATACCTAACATATGCTTCCTTCTTTTTCTTAACCAAACCCTCAATTTCTTTGGTCATCCAGCAATCCCTACACCTACCTGCCTTTCCTTTCACCCTAATAGGAATATACTGTGTCTGCACTCTCATTATCTCATTTATGAAGGTTTCCCATTTTCTGACAGTGCCTTTACTGGTAAACATCTGCCCCCAGTCAACTTTTGAAAGTTCTTGCCTAATACCATCAAAATTGGCCTTTCTCCAATTTAGAGCTTCAACTTTTAGATCTGGTCTATCCTTTTCCATCACTATTTTAAAACTAATTGAATTATAGTCGCTGGCCCCAAAGTGCTCCCCTACTGACACTTAAGTCACCTGCCCTGCCTTATTTTCCAAGAGTAGGTCAAGTTTTGCACCTTCTCTACTAGGTACATCCACATACTGAATCAGAAAATTTTCTTGTACACACTTAACAAATTCATCTGCATCTAAACCTCTAACACTATGGCAGTCCCAGTCTATGTTTGGAAAATTAAAATCCCCTGCCATAACCACCCTATTATTCATGCAGATAACTGAGATCTCCTTACAAGTTTGTTTCTCAACTTCCCTCTGACTGTTAGGGAGTCTATAATACAATCCCAATAAGGTGATCATCCTTTTCTTATTTCTCAGTTCAACGCAAATAATGTCCCTGGATGTATTTACTGGAATATCCTCCCTTAGTACAGCTGTAATGTTATCCCTTATCAAAAACACCACTCCCTCTCCTCTCTTACCTCCCTTTCTATCCTTCCTGTAGCATTTGTATCCTGGAACATTAAGCTGCCAGTACTGCCCATCCCTGAGCCATGTTTCTGTAATTGCTATGATATCACAGTCCCATGTTCCTAACCATGCCCTGAGTTCATCTGCCTTCCCTGTTGGGTCCCTTAGATTGAAATAAATGCAGTTAATTTATCAGTCTGACCTGATTCCCGGCTTTGTACCTGCCTGCCCTGACTGTTTGACTCCTTTTTCCAATTGCACCAGTCTCAAATTGATCTCTTTCTTCACTATCTCCCTATGTCTCTCACACACACACACACACCCTCACCCCCACACCACCACCACCACCACCATCTTAATCGTTTGAATCCTCCAGAGCAGCTCGAGCAAATCTCCCTGCTAGTATATTAGTCCCCTTCTAATTCAGGTGCAATCCATCCTTTTTTGTACAGGTCACTTCTACCCCAGAAGAGATTCCAATGGTCCAAAAATGTGAATCCTTCTCCCATACACCAGCTCCTCAACCATGCATTCATCTGCTCTATCCTCCTGTTCCTACCGTCACTAGCTCGTAGCACCAGGAGTAATCCAGATATTACTACTCTTGAGGACCTCCTTTTAAAATTCCTGCCTAACTCTCTGTAATCTCCCTTCAGAATCTCAACCTTTTCCCTTCCTATGTCATTTGGTTGCAATGTGTACAGTGACCTCCTGCTGGACCCTCTCCCCTGTGAGAACATTCTGCACCCTCTCTGAGACATCCTTGATCCTGGCACCAGGGAGGCGACATACCATTTTGATTTTTTGCTGCTGGCCATAGAAACATCTGTGCCTCAGACTAGAGAATCCCCTCATACTATTGATCTCTTGGAACCCGACATACCCCCCCAGTCTCGATACCAGAAACTTGGCTGTTCGTGCTACATTCCTCTGAGAATCCATCATCCCTTACATTTTCCAAAAAAGCATACTTGTTTGAAATGGGGATAGCCATAGAAGACTCCTGCACTAACTGCCTACCTCTCTTTCCTTTCCTGGAGTTAACCCATCTATGTGACTGTATTTGCAACTTTCCCCCCTTCTTATAACTGCCATCCATCACACCTCCTTGCTCCTGCAAATTCCTCATTGCCTCTAACTGGCACTCCAACAGATCCATTCAATTTGTTAGGATTCCCAACCAATGGCATTTATTGCAAATATAATCCTCAGTAACTCGTAAACTCTTCTTGAACTCCCACATCCGACAAAGAGAGCATATCACTCTGCTGAAGGCCATTTTTGCTTTTTTCAATCTACAGACCCAGAAAATAGCACTGTCTTATTCCTCTCCAAAACACTGCTCCAGGTTAAATTAATACTTATATTTTTAAGTTTAATCAAGAGACATATCTCAATAAAACATATAATCAAGAAAGAACCCACTCTGCTCACTACTGCAAACTTACTGTAAGGCCACACTTAAACTATTCCTTTATCTGTTTCTGTGCTGTGACCTCTCCCAAACAGGTTCCTCCAAGATCAGTTGTGAATTTCACTGTTGTTAATTTTTCCAGACGCACGCCTAGTAACTGAACAGGTCGGTTAGCAATGTGGGTTTCTTTCTCTCTCTCTCTCCTGCACTGACCTCACCATGTGCTGCCTATATCTGTTCCTCTCCCTTTTAAAAGTGCTGTCATAGAGTCATAGAGATGTACAGTATGGAAACAGACCCTTCAGTCCAACTTGTCCATGCCAACCAGATATCCGAACCTAATCTAGTCCCATTTGCTAGCACCCGGAACATATCCCTCTGAACCCTTTCTATTTGTATATCCATCTAGATGCCTTTTTGATGCTAAAATTGTACCAGCCTCCACCACCTCCCATGGCAGCTCACTCCACACACACACCACCCTCTGCGCCAAAAGGTCGGCACCCCCACACATCACCCCAGGTATCTCCTATATCCTTTACCTCTCACCTCAAACCTATGTCCTCCTGTTCCGGACATCCCACCCCAGGGAAAAGACCTTGTCCATTCATCCCATCCATGCCTCTCATGATTCTATCGACCTCTATAATGTCACCCCTCAGCCCCTGAAGCGCCAGGGAAAACACCCTCAGCCCATTCTTGTTTTGACTTCTTTTTTCCCAAAGTTCCAAAACAATGCAACAGCATATAAAACGGCAATTGCTGCTCCTGGAATTTGAGGAAATCACCTCCAACACCTAAAATACCTCAAAAAAGGAGCAGCCTGTTACAGGTAGAAATTTTTCCCATCCTCCATCTTGGATTACCCAGACTTATCTCGAGAACGTGACTTAAAAGAAGTTCTGGAATTTACATATTAATGAACCAAAACCTGCAACCCATTCTAAAAGATGAAAGACTTAACAATAATCCAGGTTTGTTCAATATATCATTTCAGTTGCATGACACTGTAATCTTTTGCTATAAATTCTGTGTTTTATAATCTTATGCTCCACAACCACCTGATGAAGGAGCAGCGTTTGAAAGCTAGTGCTTCCAAATAAACCTGTTGGACTATAGTGCGATTTTTAACTTTGTCATTTTTTAAGAAGATTTGCTCACAAACAGCTCATTTATTTGCATTTGCTATGGTTACAGCCTTCCTCGAGAGGTTTACAACATAGTACATACAAGTTAAAAAAGGATCAAATGCATTAATATTTCAAATTTGTTCTGCGTTGCTTTTGATCAGTGTGAAATTTTATATCAAGATTTCATGGCCCACTTAAATACTATTTTGGCTGAAAACCACTGCTCTGGGGTACACAAGTGTCATCTGGTACAAAATGCATATGTCATAGAATTCCAAGGAGAAATCTGCTCTTTCCTTTTTACTGTGAACATAAAAGTCCTTATTTAGCCCTTTACAATCTCATTCATTTGAACAGATCTGGGTTTGATTCCAGCCTCAGGTGACAGTCTGTGTGAAATTTGCACATTCTCCCCACTGGGTTTCCTCCCACAATCCAAAGATGTGCAGGTTAGATGGATTGGCCATGCTCAATTGCCCATAGTGTTAGGTGCATTAGTCAGGGGCAAATGTAGAGTAATAAGGTAGGGGAATGAGTCTAGGTGGGTTACTTTTCAGACATCAGTGTGGACTTGTTGGGCCAAATGGCCTGTTTCCACACTGTAGGGAATCTAATCTAGTCAAATCTAAACAAATGGTATTTGGAATGGAGTTGAATCACATTTTGATGCTTGTACTAAGAAGTTTCTAATTGGCTTCTATATATTACATATAGTTTTTTTGTGTAATAAACTTATGCTCTGCAGTTAAAGAACATGTGAAGCCTTATGTGAATATGTTTGAGTGACTAACCATCAAGTTAACCAACTGGGGAAAAAAGAGATCTATAAAGCCAAGTTTCAATCTGTCATGATTTATCCTGTATTATCATCAGCTGAGACCATAATAATGTGCTTGGTCTTTTTCCTGTGTTCCTCATTTTTGTCTCCATAATATGTGTGATAATTGATGGAGTTGATTTAATCCCCTTCCCTGTCACAGAGCTGTTGAATTTTGGTAGAGGGATTGAGGTTCGGGGGTATGAGATCATGTTGCAGCTGTAAAAAACTCTGGTGCGGCTACACTTGGAGTATTGCGTACAGTTCTGGTCACCACTTTATAGGAAGGATGTGGAAGCTTTGGAAAGAGGAGATTTACTAAGATGTTGCCTGGTATGGAGGGAAGGTCTTATGAGGAAAGGCTGAGGGTCTTGAGGCTGTTTTCATTAGAGAGAAGATGGTTGAGTGGTGACTTAATTGAGACATATAAGATAATCAGAGGGTTAGATAAGGTTGGACAGTGAGAGCCTTTTTCCTTGGATGGTGATGGTGAGCACAAGGGGTCATAGCTTTAAATTGAGGAGTGATAGATATAGGACAGATGTCAGAGGTAGGTTCTTTACTCAGAGAATAGTAGGACCTGCAACAGTAGTAGACTCATCAACTTTAAGGACATTTAAATGGACATTGGATAGGCATATGGTTGAAAATGTAATGGTATAGGTTAGATGGGCTTCAGATTGGTTCCACAGGTCAGCGCAACATCGAGGGCCAAAGGGCCTGTACTGCACTGGAATGTTCTATGTTCTAATTTTCATTTTGTTGAATCATTATTGGCTGTTCTCCTTCTTTGGATCAGATCATCACCTGTGCTAGCATTGCTGTGCTGCAGAAGGACAGGAAACTAAAAGGTTGTTTGCAGAATTAATTTTTAATGGAACACTTTAAAGAAGGAACGAGGCAGAGAAATTTGGGAGGGAATTCCTTCCATTCCTTCAGCAGCACCTTCCAAACCTGCGATTCCACGACCCAGAAGGACAAGTGCAGCAGATGCATTGAAATAGTTGTACCATAGTTCACTGGAACAATGATCACTGGAAATTAAGCCCTGTTATTCCGGGAGTCATCACAAAGTTAAAGGCTTTATAAAAGTTTTGCAGAATTCCCCAACGTACCTGTCTTTTACATTCAGGATGGAAAAAAGTGTGGATCAGACTTTGGTACTTATCAAGAATGATTATTTATTACAAATAAATTGATTCTAGCAACAGTTAACTTGTTAAAAAACTTTAACCCTGTCCCTCAGAGCTCCCCACTTCATATACGCACACAGACACAAAACAATCGGGGTCATGGGTGGAGTGTAAGACTAGGAAGGTGATTCAATGATCCCTGTCGACAGGGTTCAAAGCGATGATCCTTTCAGTTTTACACAACCTGCTACTCCTCGATCTTCCTTTTCCAGGTACTTTTACTTGCTTGCAAGAGTCACATGACCACCGGTTGAGATTTAACCAATAGGTCAGAGACATTATAAAAGCCAAAGCTTACAGTGACTTATGAGGGAACTAAATTGGTTTTCTTCAGGCTGTGGTGTTTATCTTTACTGCAAGGAAAGGGACACCTCCTTTATTTTCAGAAGTCCAATGGCTTTTGACCAAACATTCATGCCCACAACTTCAGCAACCTGGGAACCAAAGACATAGTTGCTGTTAGGCAGAAGGACTTTGTCAGGGAGAAAGTGAGGACTGGAGATGCTGGAGATCAGAGCTGAAAATGTGTTGCTGGAAAAGCGCAGCAGGTCAGGCAGCATCCAAGGAACAGGAGAATCGACGTTTTGGGCATAAGCCCTTCTTCAGGAATGAGGAAAGTGTGTCCAGCAGGCTAAGATAAAAGGTAGGGAGGAGGGACTTGGGGGACGGGCGTGGGAAATGCGATAGGTGGAAGGAGGTCAAGGTGAGGGTGATAGGCGGGAGGGGGGGTGGGGGCGGAGAGGTCAGGAAGA
>NC_057711.1:142396355-142415338 GCF_004010195.1 Chiloscyllium plagiosum | reverse complement strand
TTGAAGAAGGAGGCCATCTGGGTTGTACGGATTTGGAACTGGTCCTCGTGGGAGCAGATGCGACGGAGACGAATGAATTGGGAATATGAGATGGCGTTTTTACAGGGGGCAGGGAGGGTTCCGAGCGGAACCCTCCAGTCACAAGGGATGAACTCAGATTTCTCCAGTTTCCTCATTTCCCCTCCCCCCACCTTGTCTCAGTCAAATCCCTCGAACTCAGCACCGCCTTCCTAACCTGCAATCTTCTTCCTGACCTCTCCGCCCCCACCCCACTCCGGCCTATCACCCTCATCTTGACCTCCTTCCACCTATCGCATTTCCAACGCCCCTCCCCGAAGTCCCTCCTTCCTACCTTTTATCTTAGCCTGCTGGACACACTTTCCTCATTCCTGAAGAAGGGCTTATGCCCGAAACGTCGATTCTCCTGTTCCTTGGATGCTGCCTGACCTGCTGCGCTTTTCCAGCAACACATTTTCAGAAGGACTTTGTCATCAACAACTGGTCATCTTTCCCCAAACCAATTAGCTACTTGTTGCCAGTTGAATCTCCATTCGTATATTGCGTTAGGTCCCAGCTTATCTGCAGCTGGGCTGCAACCACACACTTAGACAAATAGCAGTGTAAACAGCACTTAAAATGAATGTCAGGTAACTTGCTTCTATAAAGTGCTGTTTGTTTGTACAATCTTTGGTTTTTGAAATAATCCTTTTCCCATTTCAATCTGAACACAACATTACATAAAAATTAAGAAGATATGGTCTTTACAAAACACCACAAAGAGCAAGTTCCCCTCCAAGCCACACACCATGCTGACTATATCACCATCCCATCATTGACACTGTATTAACAACCGGCTGCTCCCTCCAACAGCACCACACCAAACGGACTGCAGTGGTTCCAGAAGAAAGCTCACCGCCACATTTCAGAACAATTGGACAATAAATGATGACCTCACCAAGGTGCCCATATTCCATGAGCAAATGTAAAAGAATGCTGATATCTCAGCCATCTGTTGTGGGATTAAAGTGTCAGAGTTTTGTCCCTGATAGTTTCACAGCTGTCTGACAAACTGGCCTTCCCTGCACACTAAACACTCTAGCTTTTTCCATAATCTGTCTTTAGCAGGTGCACGTGTCACAGGGCTGAAAAGTTGCCCTGTTTGCAATAACCTGCTTACTGGGTTTTACTTTGAGCTCAGCCAAGTCACTGTAGAATGCTGAAAATTAAGGTTAAAGCCGTTTATGCAGTCTATAACAACCTTTGCATTTTTGTGTAGTTTGGGATACCAAGCCTGAACATTTGGCAAATGCTACCACAACAACAACTTGCATTTCTGTAACACCATAAGATGGAGGGGTAGACGTCGGCCATTTAGCCCATCAAGTCTGCTCCACCACTCAATGTGACCATGGCTGATTTGATCATCCTCAACTCCACTTCCCTGCTTTTCCCCATAATCCTTGATTTCCCTGTTTATTGGGGAAAAAAACAAAGCACTGCAGATGCTGGAAATCACACACAAAATTAGAAATTGCTGGGAAACCTGTGGAGAGAAAACAGAGTTAACGTTTCTGGTCCAGTGTTCCTTCTTCAGAGCCAACAATAATCGATCTGTCTCAGCCTTGAATATACTTAATGTATCCAGCCTCCTCCAGTAAAGAATTCCATTGATTCACCACTCTCTGAAAGACAAAATTCCTCCTCATCTCTCTGTCATAAAGGATGACCCCTTACTCTGAGATTATACCATCTGGTCCTAGACTTTTCCTCAAAGGATAACAATGTGTCCACATATACCCTGTCAAGCCCCCTAAGAGTCTTGTATATTTCATTAAGATCACTTCTCATTCTTCCCCAATGAGAACAGTCCCACTGATCTTTGAACATAGTAAAATATTGAATATGCATCACAGGAACATACCAGACAAGGAGAGGTAAAAATACAAGGGAGGAGATACTGTGACTGAACACTTAAGTCGAATCAGTTGAACCATTGTATTAAAATTGAAGGGAATAGAGAGAGATGGGGAGGTCTAGAGAGAAATTCAGACCTTAGGGCTGAAACTGTTGAAGGCACAGCTGCCAATGTTGGCTATAGGCCATGTGGAATGGATAAGTGGCATGAATTGTTGGAAACAAGCACTCTCAGAAGCGAGAGGAGGTTACGCTGGGAGGATTGTGACCATGAATGGATTTGAACACTGGGATGATAATTTTTAACCCAGGACACTTGTGGATGAGGAGCCCAATGAGCACAAGAGTTACGGGTGAACAGGAATACTACAAATTTCATTTATGCCCAAATAGAAAAGTTCGCACTGAACCAATTAGCCTATGTACAAATGCCTTCAGCATCTGAAGCTTGATAAAGGTGTTGGTATAGAAAATTCAGTCGTTTCCAACTTCATATCACTTTCAGTATTGACGCAATTCAATACACATATGTCGGTATTATAGCTTAGAAGAACAAATGAACTGTTTTGAAATGTAAACGTTTTAAATACTTAATTCTTTTGAAAGTGAATGTAACAATGTGATGTGTATACACCAAAACTACATACAAAAATGCATCATCAAAACAGTATATCACTGCAGCATATCTGCTAAGATACAAACACTTGTCAAGAGTCCCATTAGATGGTATATCAAAGAGGTGAGCTATTGACATCTCTTGAACAATTGATGTCGAGGCATGGACTACAAAATCTACAATCTCGTCCCGCTAACCATCAGAACCTGGAGTGGGATGAGTGTTGGATTTGGCAGTGCCACAGTGGGGTATCCATGCGCCTCTTGATCCCACCGAATATTTGCTGGGCCATATTGTGTACAGCTCCATTTTGCAAACAGGTTAGGGTTCACCCCACCCAGTAGAAAGGTGTAGGGTGTGCATGGTGCACTGGGGGATTCCAATCTGTATGTTTTACATTGATTCAGCCTTTGACCTGAAACTGGACCTTACCTGAAAGGGTGGCAATCTAAATTGAAGCATAAATGGGTTTTTACATGACCCAACATCATTGCCTCATATCTACAATCCCATTTACCCCAGTAGCAGTGGTTTAAAATTGATCTTAGTATCTTGATACTTTCCCATCTTAAAATACTAAACAACACCAGAAAGGTAAGGTGATAACCAATGTCCCAACAGCAATAGAGTTCTATTCAAAGGAAATCCGAGTTAGCTATTCCACCTACTTGAGAGCTCACAGTCTGACTCAAAGATTCCATTAGTGTCAACTAGTTCTGGTCAACTAATCCATGACTCACCACCTCATAAGCATACTGATTCAGTGAATCAATCATCAATAGAAATCACCATTAGCCATACTGTACACTCAGGTTCTGAAATGTTCTCAGGAACTGTGTGATGTCTAATTACAGCATCAATTTCAGCGAATGAACAAAGTAAGGCAGCAAGTTGCATTCATATGTCAGCTTTAATGTAAAACATCCCAATTACTTCACAGGAGCATTATCAAACTAAAAATGATGAGACATTAGCATAAATTGTTTAACAAATTAACTTTTAAGAGGTGAAGCTGGAAAAGCACAGCATGTCAGACGGCATCCGAGGAGCAGAACCGTCAACATTTCAGGCAGAAGCTCTTGGTCACGATGAAGGATTTTGGCCCGATACATTGACTGTCCTTGCTGCTCGGATACTGTCTAACCTGCTGCGCTTTTCCAGCTTCACATTTATTGACTCTGGCTACCAGCATCTGCAGTCCTTACTGTCTCCAAGTTTTAAGAGATTTCTCAAAGGGGCATAAAAATAGAGGGAGAATTTCAGAGGGTAGGGTCTGGATGGCTGATGGCACAAACACCCTTTCGATTAAAGAAGTGAGGAGACCTGAGTTAGAGGAACTCAGAGATCTTAAGGGTGGGACCAGAAAGGTGGGAAGGAGGATGGTTGAGAATCTGAAGAGATAGAAGCCATCCTGATTTAGAATTATCCTGCTGTTCCTTCACTCTCATTAGGCTGTACACTTGGAACTTCCTTTGTAACAGTGCTTTCTGTGGCCCTACAAGATGTGGCCTGCAGTTGTTCAAGAAGGCAGTTCAACACCACCCAAGAGCAAGTAAAAGAGGCTGTAAATGTTGATCGCGTTACCATGAATGAATAAGCTCATTTTTGACAATGGACTAACCAATTAAAATCTTTTGACTTAAGAAGTGATGTAGACTTTTCTCGCAAAAATATGCTCATCTTTATAAATTAATAATCCAAGAAGTTTTGAAAACCTTTATGTTACTGAATTAAATGCAAAATCCAATCTAGTTAAATAAACAGGGAACCACTAAATTGCCAGATTAGACTCCTTACAGTGTGGAAACTGGCCCTTCTGCCCAAAAAGTCCACACCGACCCTCCAGGGAGTAACCCACCCAGACCCATTTCCCTCTGACTAATGCACCTAACACTACGGGCAACTTAGCTTGGCCAATCCACCTGACCTGCACATCTTTAGACTGTGGGAGGAAACCGGAGGAAACCCACGCAGACACGGGGAGAATGTGCAATCTCCACACAGACAGTTGCCTGCTTTCCAAATGGTGTAACATAACAGTGTAAACGAGTTAAGCCCTCCCTTGATCTGAAGAGGTATTTGCCAGAATTTCCTGGGTCAGCTCATTTGAATATGGATTAGAACAACAATCGGCATAAATTCTGTGTAAAATGGGAGTAATCTGTTGGGTTGCACGGACATGAGAATGCAGCCTTTACAAAGCCAGCCATCAGTTTGCTTTCCCTCAAGGCCCAATGAACCTGTGTCAATTATCAAGAATGTCTGGTTATAGGAGTAGTTGTATACACTGCCTGACAATAGTATAGACACATGTTAACTCTTTCTGTGTGTGCGCGCAGCCCCTTTATTTAAGATGGATTGACTTATACGTGACCCGTGTGGGGATTTTCGGGTTGTTACACGGCTGTACTGTTTAAAGGGAAACCCTCTGCAAGATCTCGCTGTTTCACTGGCATGAGCAGGGGAACACAGACTGCTGGAGACCTGCAGTAGCCCAGTGAGAGCAGCCCTCCGGATTGCAAACCATCCGTCAGTAAAAGATAAAAATAAAAGATTGATTAGTCACTCATCCTTGCACTGGCGCAAACAGAATTAGATTTTAACACTCGTGGCAACTTTTGACTTGCAATATCGGATCAGTCACCCGTTAGACTGTTTCAGAAAATAAAATCGGGCAAGGATTTAAGGGGAGTCTGATCCAATAATGTTCATTCTGCACCATGAGCCAAAGACAACGTTGCCACTGTCTTACACTGATAAAGCTTCATTGAAGAAGCACCAGAGTGCTACTGGGGTCAAATGGTGCACGGAATAAACAGCAGGGGAGATTAGTTTGACTTGTCATCAGTCAGTGTGTCTAATGTCAGTGCTCCAGGTTTCAGGATGACACACACTCTACTAATGGAACAGGAAGGGGTTGTTTTAATCCACAGGATGTAAACAGGATGCCAGATGTTCTAACAAAGGTACTCTGATGCCAGCCAACCTAGGTAATCAGTGTAATGAGACTGTCCAAATGCAATTAGCCCCACTTAGGCACTATATATATCATGAACTTGTTAAAACTCTGTGGCAGCTCAGCAAGTGGAGAGTTTATGTAAATACAAAATGAACTGCAGCAACTGATAGACCCACAACACAAAATCATAAGCAAACATTAATGCTATTATAAAGAAGACTGTCTCCCCTGAATTACTGGGAGTGCATTCTAACCAGCCATGATCACAAGGGGCTCTATTACAGAGATCGCTCTAGTGTAGTTCACCATTTAAAAGAATCACTAGAACATGAACAAGTGTCTCAACTCCATCACAAAACACTTCGAATAACACAGCACTAATAGTTTAGATTCTCCTATTCAATTCTCCTGTTCCTCAGATGCTGCCTGACCTACTGTGCTTTTCCAGCACCACACACTCGACAGTAATAGTTTAAAGTCGTAGTTGAATTGGTTTAAAGATCCGCAAAAGAAGCACGGGTGAAGTGAGGAAAAACTTTTTCACACAGCGAGTAGTTAGGTTCTGGAAGGCATTGCCAGGAATGGTGGTGAAAGTGGTTCAAATAAAGTTAATAATCACACAACACCAGGTTATAGTCCAACAGGTTTATTTGGAAGCGCTCGCTTTCAGAGCGCTGCTCCTTCATCAGGTGGTTGTGGAGGTTAAGTTCATGCTCACAGAATTTATAGCCAACAGAGTCCAGTGTCATGGAGATGTGATACAGTAAACAATCTTAGATTAAAACTTTTATCTTTTATAATGGGATATGCTGGTTTCTATTCTTTGATATGTAAATCCCAGAACTTCTTTTAAATTACATCCTCTGGATAACTCCGCTTTTTAAATAATAGGTGTGAAGTCTGTCTGTGTCCCAATGCTGTGTCAGACTGACAAACCCTCTGTATAGTTTTACAGAGTTTTACATGGATTCATGCAGCTTTTGAGCAAAATAAAACATAATATAATTCTGCAAAAACCAATTCACCCCATAAGCTTATATGTGTGCGCATGTAGGAGTGACAGATTGAGTGTGCGTGTGGGTGTGAGTGTACATGATAGAGTGTGTGTGCGTGTGTGTATGGGTCTGTGTGTGTGTGTAGTGCAGTGGGGTCACCTGTAGTGTAACATGAACCCAAGGTCCCGATTGAGGCCATTCCCATGGGTACCGAACTTGGCTATCAGCTTCTGCTCAGCCACTCTGCATTGTTGCTTGTCCTGAAGTCTGCCTTGGAGGACGGTCACCATAGGTCCCAGGCCGAATGTCCCGGACTGTTGAAGTGCTCCGCGACTGGGAGGGAACTCTCCTGCCCTGGTGATTGTTGCAGGGTGTCCATTCATCCGTTGCTGTAGCCTCTGCTTGGTTTCAGCAATGCACCATGTCTCAGGGCATCCTTGCCTGCAGCGTATGAGATGGACCACTTTGGCCGAGTCACATGAATACTCACCACGTACATGGTGGGAGGTGTCCCCAGGGTAATGGTGTTACCAGTGTCGATACTCTGACATGTCTTGTAATAGCTGCTGTGGCAGGGTTCTATGGTGTTGTCCTGAAGGCTGGGCAGTTTGCTACGAATCATGATGTTTAAACAACCACCAAACCTTAAACAGATTCATAGCAAACTGCCCAGACTTTAGGACAACAACACCATACAACCCTGCCACAGCAGCCATTACAAGACGTGTCAGAGTATCGACACTGGTAACACCATTACCCTGGGGACACCTCCCACCATGTACGTGGTGAGTATTCATGTGACTCGGCCAACGTGGTCTATCTCATACGCGGCAGGCAAGGATGCCCTGAGGCGTGGTGCATTGGTGAGACTGAGCAGAGGCTATGACAACAGGTAAATGGACACCGCACAATAATCACCAGGCAGGAGTGTTCCCTCCGGTCGGGGAGCACTCCAGCAGTCCAGGACATTCGGCTCAGACCTTCGGGTGACCATCCTCCAAAGCGGACTTCAGGACAGGCAACAACACAGAGTGGTCGAGCAGAAGCTGGCATTGGTGAGACTGAGCAGAGGCTATGACAACAGGTAAATGGACACCGCACAATAATCACCAGGTAGGAGTGTTCCTCCCGGTCGGGGAGCACTCCAGCAGTCCAGGACATTCGGCTCAGACCTTCGGGTGACCATCCTCCAAAGCGGACTTCAGGACAGGCAACAACGCAGAGTGGCCGAGCAGAAGCTGGTAGCATATTTCAGTCCCCATGGGAATGGCCTCAAACGGGACTTTGGGTTCATGTCACACTACAGGTGACCTCACTGCATGACAGCATGCACAGACAGACAGACATACACACACACTCCTACGTTCCTACACACCCATCTGCAGACCCTCCCTCATACACAAGCTCGCTCTCATATGCACACACGTACTCTCCCCTGCACTCACACGCACCCTCTCACACATACCCCATCACACTCATACACACTTAACAAGCTTACAAACACACATATGTACACACACACACTCTATCACGTGCATTCACACCCACACACATACACCCATACGCACTCTCAATCTGTCACTCCTGCTTGCGCACACATATAACCTTATGGGGTAAATTGGTTTTCACGGAATTACATTTTATTTTGCTCAAAAACTGCATGAATCCATGTAAAACTCTGTAAAACTATACAGAGGGTTTGTCAGTCTGACATAGCATTGGGACACAGACAGAATTCACACCTATTGTTTAAAAAGCTGAGAATGTAATTTAAAAGAAGTTCTGGGATTTACAAATCAAAGAACAGAAACCAGAATATCCTGTTATAAAAGATGAAAATTTTAATTAAGATTGTTTACTGCATCACACCTCCATGACACTGGACTCCTTTGGCTATAAACTCTGTGAGCATGATCTTCACCTCCACAACCAAAAGCTAATGGTTCCAAATAAACCTATTGGTCTATAAACTGGTGTTGTGTGATTTTTAACTTTGTCCACCCCAGTCCAACACTGGCACCTCCAAGTCATGGTTCAAATAAGGCATTCAAGAGCGCATTGGATCAACAAAAAATCTAATTCCCCTCTATCATTAGCCCCATGGACACCCTTTGATGTGCTATATTTTATAGCCGGGTGGTGGGGAGCCACAATGGAGGGCTCTCTACACGGGCGTCCTTCCCTTCCCTGGGATTGAGGGTGTTGCACACCCTGTAACTGTAGACTGCGGCGGTTCACAGACTCCCAGCCCAACTGCTTATTTTGTGGTGCTGTGGAGTCCGTAGACCATGTATGTATTGGTTGTGGGCGATTTCACCCTCCTTTTAGTTCCTTCTGTTGTGTTTTTGGTTGCACTTCAGTCCCAGGCTCCTGATATCTGGGCACCTGGTGAGGAGGGATGTAGGCAGATCTGAAGACCTCTTTGTGGGTCTGCTCCTGGTCCTGGCCAGGCTGGCAATAAACAGGTCCAGGCAGCAGGGCACGGAGGCAGTCATAGCTGCCCACTGCCTGTCACTTATCCACAACTATGTTTGTGCCTTAATATGCTTGGAAAGGGAGCATGCAGTGCCCACCCAATGCTCTCCATGCCTTTGGAGGGAGGTGAGCAATTTCCCCCAGTCCCTCGTCTTTCTCCCCCTCCTCTCCCTCATCTTTAATGTTCTGCATTTCCCTTAAAAGGCTTTGCACTTCAATTAATCAATTGGAACACAGGTGATTTAATGGTGGTGGTTAGTACTGTCACAGATGATATGGTGGTAGGAAAGCCCTCTGGTTGTGCGTAAGAGCACTTGTGGATATAAAAAAGTGTGCAAGAGCATGGGGAGAAAGCAGGAGGTTGGCACAAGGTGATGACTTTCATTTGAGGAGCTAGACACACACGAGGGGGCTGAACAGCCTTCTTTTGCTCTATAGCACTTCTGAGATAATGTTAGGATGTTACAATTGGACCCATTAATACGTATTAAAAAAGTACAGAGTTGAAGATTTGTGATTCCAGGACTAATATGCAATACAACAAAAGGGCTCTCAAATGTAAAACAGCCTTCATTCATTCGTATTGCAGACTGAAGCTGACAGGAAATAATTATAATCAAAATCCAATCCTAATTACATCTGGAAGAAACACGAGTGATCAAAGAGTGAATTGGGAATGTTCCAGTTCAGGCTGAGTTCAGAATGCCTTTCTGGGTGGAAAGCCTGTCTAACGGCGAGCAAACAAACTGTGCTAAGGGGCACCGGCTAATTCCATTATCACAGCTGGCATGAGCTTCCTGTTTACCAGCCGGGCTGAACAAAGCAAGAAAGTCAGGCCTCCAGCTAAGAGCTGTCCTCGTTCAGGCTGCAACTCAAGCCAATCTACACACGCTGATTAAACCCTGTGACATCTTAAGACCCGGCCGGTCTGAGGAATGGTCAAATTTCATCAAGAGAAAAGCCACTTTTTCTTTATCCGTCTACTGACAAACTCACCTGCTGCACCATGTCAGATGGAGCTCATGTTGAAAGCAGTGTACACACACAGCGTTTGCAAGTATCTGCTGCACTCTCGCTCCTGTCCGTTCTGCAAACTGAGGAATTTACCATTTTGGTCCCCAGGATAATGGGATCAGTTTTCATTAGGAGCAGAGACTGGAAATTTTGCTCAGTATCTTGGTCCTCTCACAAGTGGGCATGTACACAATCCAATGGTGGACCTTTTTTTCATTCTGGTTGCATCAAATGGTGGTTCTGTCGATACTACAAACAATGTTTTATATTCAAAATAAATAAAAAACTTGTGTCTGGATAGCCCTTCATGACCTCAGGATGTCCCAGTAAGGTATTTCTGAAGTGCAGTTACAGCTGTAATGACAGGAATGTATCTGCAGCAATATTCCATAACCAAACAGCAAAGTAATAATGATCTGATAAAGTGTTCTGGGTGTTAGTTGAGGAATAAATATCACGTATATGAATGTGGTGGGGGCTAGGGTTTCTCCCATTTCGATTGAATCCATGGGGACAGGTATAAAGTGTATTAGCTCCCAAAGTGTATTAGCTCCACAGTATCCACTATAGGGAGAGTGGGCTGCAAAGTGAATCATAAATTCATAAAGTTATACAACATGGAAACAGGCCCTTCAGCCCAACCTGTCCATGCCAACCAGGTTTCCTAAACTGAACTAGTCCCATTTTCCTGCGTTTGGCCCATATTCCCCCTCTAAACCTTTCATATTCATGTACCTGCCCAAATGCCTTTTAAATGTAACTGTTGGTCAACTCTACCACTTCCTCTGGCAGCTCATTCCACAAATGCACCACCCTCTCTGTGAAAAAGTTCCCCCTTAAGTCTCTTTTAAATCTTTCCCCCTTCACCTTAAACCTATGTCATCTAGTTTGGGACTCTCCCCACCCTGGGGAAAGACCTTGGCTATTTACCTTACCCATAATTTCATGAACATGTATAAGGTCACCCCTCAGTCTTAAAAAAACCCCACAATAATGCAAGGTTAAACTAAAGGCCAGTTTTCTGCCAGGTCACAAGGAGATGTTCTCTACCTCTGAAGGAGCAAAACATGCAAACTTCCTGGCCCAGGTTTGTGTTCCAGATGTTTTTCTGTATGGACCCTGACCTGGAAGGTCTTGTCAAATTTATAATTCCTGCGATTTATAGGAACAGTCAGTCACACAGTTTCTCAAGCCTTTTCTGTCATTCAGGTAGATCATGGTTGGTCTTAATTCCATCAAACTGTTATGGTTCTTCACCCTGGCCTAACAAAAACTTGACAATGCAAGTTTGGAAATGTTCAATTCAAGGAAGCTGAATCGGTTTTGGGGAGAGTTCCATAACCTGTGTGTGAGACAGTTCTTCCTAATCTCAGCACTTAACCAGCTAGCTTACATTTGATCTGACCTCCCACATCAATGGAAATAGTTTCTCTTTGTGCATGTTATCATTCCTTTAATAATCGTAAACACTTTAATTAGATCAACATTTAATTTTCTATACAAAAGGGTTTACAAATCTATTCTACACAGTTTGTCCACATAATGTAACCCTTCTAACCTTTGAAGGTCAATTATTCTTGTTGAGATGCAGTGCCCAGAGTGAGTACAGCATGCACCATGGCTCTGTATATCTGTAATAGAACTTAGCAGTCGCTCGAGATGGAAGCTAGCATTCAGTTAGCTTTTCTGCAGGGAATTGATTTTGTACCTGTTCTGCCCAAGAAAGATAGCCTGCAGTTTCTCACTTCTCCCACAGAGTCGCTCACTTATGACCAAACTTGCAATGACCCTTTTTAACTTGTGGCTTCCATCCAGGGTGTTTACTTTGCCACCTAAGATTTCCATCAACTTGAATAGGGATGATGACTCTGACCTAAAGAACCCATGTAATGGCAGGATTCCTACATCATATCAAATGGTCAACAAATCCTCCCCAAGTAACCATGTGCCGACAGCTATAATAAAATCCACAAAGAACAACTATCACAACGATGAGCATTCATACTGGAAATGCATGTCCTCAAGCAAGGTGATTATTTACCCATGTGCCTTATGAAAGGGATTTTCAGGTGCAGGGATCTAAAAAACAATCAAATAACTCAGCCGGGTCATCACTTAACTATTATAGTCTGGGTGTCTCTGAAAAACGTAAATGTAAAATCAATAATGGCATCAAAATGGGGGATGCATAATAATCAATATAGTAATTGATAATTCTGATCAATATACACCTACAGTAAATAGGTAATTTAGAATGCGCAATTATTCTTACTTCTGTGTGGAAAAGGTCATGGGTTCAATCGTCATCCAATCAATTTGGGCATTTAATCCAACCTGACACCTCAGTACAGTATTGATGGAGTTTGTTGTCAGAGATTGCATCTTTTGTATGAAACATTAAACCATTTTTTTCAGTCACAATGTTAAAAGATCTCATCACTCGCTTGGTGAATTAGTGCAAGGGGATAATTCTAGTTTATTGACCAATATTTATTCCTCTATCATCATCACCACAACAGATTTTCTGGTATTTATTGCATTGCTATTTGTGGAGCCGTCGTGTGCACAGTTGATTTCCTATTTAACACCAGCAATGACATTTCAAAATTACCCAATTTGGGGCATCCTGTGTGTAATGACCACCTCCAGACAAATGCAAGTTCAACCTTTTGTGTTAGCTTTAACTTTTATACATTAGATGTTGAATGTTTTTTAGTTTCTCCGTGAAAAAAGCAGCAACATATAGCAATTTGTTGACGTGCACATTTTTGAAAGAGGTATTTGGTTCTAGTTAAAGCTACTGTAATTTGGGCGGGGGAGGGAGGGGGGAGTTGGTTAGCTCAGTTGGCTGGATGGTTTGCAATGCCAACTGCGTGGGTTCAATTCCTGCACCAGCTGAAGTTACCACGATGGGCTCTCCTTAACCTCTCCCTTAGGTGTGGTGACCCGCAGGTAAGATCACAACCATCTCTCTCTCTCTCCCCAGTGTGAAATACTGCATGGGACTCAGTATAACATTGAGAGACTGCTGAGTGTGTTTACAAAATCACAAGCCCCACATATACTGTGAATCCAATACAGAAACCCATACCCACACTTCACTCAGGAGATCAGTGCATATCCATTCCACTTGGAGAGGCCTGACCAGAAATCTTATTTTGCATGGTTACATGGAAGGGCTAAATTTTCACTTTGACGTGGGAAGAACTGCTTCCAGGTTCCCAATCAGTCTTTGGGATTTTCACGGAAGTTCCACTTTAATTGGCAGGTTCCCTGTCACGATTAAGGATGATAATCAGACTCTCAAAGTCGGGGACTAGTCCGTGGTCTTTCCAGAGAAGGAAAATTGCAGGCTGCAGGAGAGTTAACAGAGAGAATGCTTTTGTATGAAGGTGTTGTCACACCAATGTTTTTGAAATTCGAATTTAAGACTAGTTATAAGTCAGTCAGAACCCCACTAATGGAATCTCTCTCACAGCCAGGGAGGCTGCTCCCCCTCCTCAGTTCTTCTGCAACTTGCTGCCGTCCAGACAGTTAAATTGCCCACACTGTTTCAGGAATCATAGAGTAGAACCCTTACACTACAAAACTAGGCCATTTGGCCCATCAAGTCTGTACCAACTCTCCAAACAGCATCCCACCCAGACCCAGCTCCCCATAAGCCCACATTTACCATGGTTAATCTACCTAGCCCGCACATCCCTGGACAATTTAGCATGACCAATCCACCTAACATACACACCTTCGGACTGTGGGAGGAAACCGGAGCACCTGGAGGAAACCCATTAAGACACAGGGGAGATCATGCAAATCCACACAATCACTCAAGGTTGGGATTGAACCTGGGCCCCTGGCACTTTGAGGCACCGTGCTGCCCTTATGAGGCCGGAAGTTGATTGGAATATCTTAGTAAGCCTCATTTAATTATAGTTAATTACTCACCTCATGTGGAGAGAGTGTCCCTACAATCTTCAAAACCACCTCAGCAAACGTGGGTGACATTGAGGACAGAGCTGTTAAACTTGTCATTGCTGACTGGGGCCAATATTTTTGGGTGCTGCATCAGTCCCTGGTGGGGCCTCAAATTCCTGCCTGAAGATATGGATACTAGATCTATTCCTAGGAGTTTTCTATTCTTAGTGGGCGGCACGGTGGCTCAGTGGTTAGCACTGCTGCCTCACAGTGCCAGAGACCCGGGTTCAATTCCCGACTCAGGTGACTGACTGTGTAGAGTTTGCACATTCGCCCCGTGTCTGCGTGGGTTTCCTCCGGGTGCTCGGGTTTCCTCCCACAATCCAAAGATGTGCAGGTCAGGTGAATTGGCCATGCTAAATTGCCCTGTAGTGTTAGGTAAAAGGGGTAAATGTAGGGGAATGGATGGGTTGCGCTTCGGCGGGTCAGTGTGGACTTGTTGGGCCGAAGGGTCTGTCACACTGTAAGTAAGTAATCTAATCTAATCTAGCCTGGTTCCTCTCTCATTTAAATCAGTGCAGGGGCAGCAAATATCTCTTTCAGGTCCCATGGATTTAATCCTTGTTGCCTCCTCTTCCTCATCAGTGAGGAGAGATGGAGGTGATTAGTTGGGAACAGATTTGAGTTGGATAAGCTGCAATTTCCTTCAGTTAAGTTTTGGAGAAGCCAAAGCTATTAGCTCCTGGGTAGTGGTGTCATGGTAATGTCACTGGTACAAACAGCCCATGAACCCCAGGACAATGCTCTGGTGACTTGGGTTCAAGTCCCACTGTGGTAGATGGTCAAATTTGAATTCAATAAAATCTAGAAAAGAAAGCTAGTCTAATGGTCACCATGCAGCCAATGTCAATTGTTACACAAACCCATCAGGTACACTTGTGTCGTCAGGGAAGGAAGTCTGCTGTCCTTACCTGGTCTGGCCTACATGTGACTCCAGACCCAATTTGGTTGACTCTTAACTGTTTTTTTGTCCCTAGCCAGCAATACCCAAATCCCATGAATAAAATAAGAAAAAATATCTCTGAGGCTGTAACAAACTCTGTGCCTGCACCATCACTCCAACCCCTCGTACTGTTGGAGGCAGAACCAAACTGTTGCAAGCTCAGTTTAACCACTATACACTTGGAAAACACATCATGGGCTGTAAAATACTTTCAGGCATCCTACCGTCATGAAAAGGTGGTGGATAAACATTTTGGAGTTTTTAAAGGGACTGTTAATTATTCGCTGCCAAATGGAATTCTTTAGTTGGAACTCCGGCGGGTTGTCAACACATTCTAGATTCTCCTCAGAGCTTTTCCAACTTTTCCCAGGCTCAGCTTGGAGCTATCTGGTTTCCCAGCCACCCTGCCTGGTGAGTTTTGCTCTTGAAGTCAGACCCCAAAGCTGAATTTCGTTGGCTCCTGGGCAGGACACGGCAAGATCACTCTCTGCGTCTGACTTTACTGCTGGTTTATGGCAAATTTCTCTGGCAGGTTTGGCTGTGCAGCCTGCCTTATCAGTGTGCCATGCTGCCCCTCTCGTTGGCCCCACTGTGATTCCCCCACATCGACATGACCCAACCTACTTAACATCCATGTGTCACCTCCTCATTGTCAAGACTCTCAACTTCAAACAGCGGTAAACAAATTAATATTAAAACTTGGAGGAACAAAGTGAAACAGGAATAATTTAACAAAAGGACATCAAGAAGATCACACAATTATTTTGAATAATGATTGCAATAGCAGCATGGACAATATCATTTAAATACATTATACGTAGCCATGCTTGTGGAAACCTGCCAGAAGATTTTAGCAGTTGACAGCTGGTGGAAGTAATCTGATTGTCCAGTTGCATTTAGAACAGGATTAATGTACAATTAGCAAATAAAATATCATAAACATGTTTTGTAATGTAAGGTAAAAAATTGTAGAGATGATGAAAGCTTCTACGTTTCTCTTGGAACACTTTGCATTAAGAAAGGGTTGTATAGGGCTTCCCTTCAGGGAAAGTGCATGCAAATATAATGTTAGACCCAACTGTGTTGGTAATATTACATTCCCTTTTAAACACCACATTTGGTGACCATTTGTCACACTCTTCCACCCCTTTGATTTCAAGCACAGGCCCCGACCAAGGAATCACAACTATTATATGTCTGCATTCCAAATATTAAGAGGTAGAGGATTGATTGTTAGGATCAATACAGTAATTTACCAAGAAGGTATCAATCGGTGCTCCTCCATTTCTTCCAGAGACCATTTTTGTTAGAGTAGGGTTCAGGGTGTGGGGCAAAATGACCCAATTTTCACTGGAGCAAGGGCTATGTCTCATAATGTGTGAGTTACAATTTTTTTCAAGAGGAAGTAATCATGAAGGGTGGTCATTTAATTGGTCAACCCTTTAAAAAATGAGAAATATATTTGTAGGTATCTAAAGTGTGTTTGGACATAGGAACAGGAGTAGGCCATTTGGCCCCTCAGGCCTGTTCTGCCATTTAATGGGATCATGGCTGATCTGTGGCCTAACTCCATATGCAGCCTTTGGCCCATATTTCTTAATATCTTCACTTGATAAAAATGTATCTATCTCCAATTTAAAATTAATAACTAATCTAGCATCAACTACCATTTATAGAAGAGAGTTCCAAACCTCTATCACTTTTTGTGTGATGTTAGACATGCTTCTAAATCTCTCCTGAACAGTCTGGCCCTAAGTTTTAATCTATGGCCTTTAGTTATAGAACCTCTAACCAGTGGAAATAGTTTGCCTTTATCTATTGTGTCTTTTCCTGTTAATATCTTGAAGACTTCGATCAGATACCTCCAACCTCCTAAATTCTAGAGAAACTGGGCCTAATTTGTATAATCTCTCCTCCATAACTTAATCACTGAAGTCCAGAGATCATTGTTGAAGAACATCTATTCCTGTATTTTCGATTGTTTGCTGACATAACCCTAACTGCTACCATTATAGCAATATTAATGTCTGACTACTTTCCATAACCTATCATCACAGTCAGATCCTATATCTTTGCAGTTTTATTGATGACTCCACGATATTGTGAAAAGATATTAAATTACCATGTTTTTGATGAAGGGTTATGTATATGAACTGTTTTTAATAAAGGATTAAGTACTTGAGGTAATTTAAATGTATTGAATGGTCTTTCATGAATGAATGCCTTTTATACAGCAAAGTATATAATAGAAACCTAAAACTTTATTTTAGTTAATCTGAGCATGAATCTTGATGTCTCTCCATGGTGAATACTGAGTGAGATGGCAAAGCGGGTAAAAAGACAAAGGGTATTGAGTGAGTGCATGAATTGGCACTAATTAGCATTAAGTCTATAATGAACCTTTGGGGAAGGTTTGAGGGAATGTGCTGAAAAGTGATTATGTGTTGTGGAGATGTGAAAGGTGAGAGACAAAGGGCCTAACGTTGAAGTAAACAACTTGAATGAAGTCCCAGAGAACCAAGGTGAACCTTTTAGATAGCCTGCCTCAGAGGCAGCAGCTCATGGCTGATTCCAACATGTGTCTGGAGGCAGTTCAACCTCCACCTCACTCCACCACCCCTCTGCTCGCAGAGCCAAGATCCCACAACTTGGCTCACTCAATCCTGAATTCAGCCAGAAAATTTCCCTCCACTGCACAAATAAGACCATAAGACCATAAGACATAGGAGCAGAAGTAAGGCCATTCGGCCCATCGAGTCCACTCCACCATTCAATCATGGCTGATGGGCATTTCAACTCCACTTACCCGCATTCTCCCCGTAGCCCTTAATTCCTTGTGACATCAAGAATTTATCAATTTCTGCCTTGAAGACATTTAGCGTCCCAGCCTCCACTGCACTCTGTGGCAATGAATTCCACAGGCCCACCACTCTCTGGCTGAAGAAATGTCTCCACATTTCTGTTCTGAATTTACCCCCTCTAATTCGAAGGCTGTGTCCACAGATCCTAGTCTCCTCGCCTAACGGAAACAATTTCCTAGCGTCCACCCTCATGTCTCATCACAGGCCCACTCAACTCAAAGGGAAGCTACATAATAATGCAAAATCATCTGACTGCTAAAGGCTCTTTATCCAAATTAATATGTGGAAGCGCCAGATTTGATGAGTCTTAACTCTGCCCAGTGATTCTTGGAGGAAGCAGGCAGTATCAAGTGATATTTAAAGGAATCCTCAGCATTAAATTCAAAGTCCACTAGATTTCTGGACTCTACATTTCAAAAGCTTATTTTTGCATTGACAGAGATAATTCTTGAACAAGTGAACTGTTTCTATTAGAACATAGAAAAGTACAGCATAGAACAGGCCCTTCGGCCTACGATGTTGTGCTGAGGGTTAATCCAATGTAAAATAAAATTGCTTAACCTACGCACGCCTCAACTCACTGCTATCCATGTGCATGTCCAGCAGTCGCTTAAATGTCCCTAATGACTCTGTTTCCACCACCACCACTTGCAACGCATTCATGCATTCAAAACTCTCTGCGTAAAGAACCTTCCTCTGACGTCCCCTCTATACCTTTCTCCTAATATCTTAAAACTATGACCCCTCGTGCCAGTCAATCCTGCCCTGGGGAAAAGTCTCTGGCTATTGACTTTATCCATTCCTCTTATTATCTTGTATACCTCGATCAGGTCACCTCTCTTCCTCCTTCTCTCCAGAGAGAACAGTCTGAGCTTAGTTTAGTCAACTTTTCTTCATAAGGCAAGCCCTCCAGTCCAGGCTGCATCCTGGTAAACCTTCTTTGCACCCTCTCCAAAGTCTCTATATTTTTCCTATAGTAGGGCGGCCAGAACTGGACACAATATTCCAAGTGTGGTCTCACCAAGGACTCGTAGAACTGTACCAAAACCTCGCGACTCTTAAACTCGATTCCCCTGTTAACGAAAGCCAAAACACCAAATGCTTTCTTCATAACCCTATCCACTTGGGTGGCAACTTTGAGGGATCTATGTACTTGAACACCAAGATCCCTCCTGTTCCTCCACAATGTCTTAAATCCTTTATTCAGTATTCAAGTTCAACCTTCCAAAATGCA
>NC_057711.1:142390519-142396290 GCF_004010195.1 Chiloscyllium plagiosum | reverse complement strand
GCCATTTTTGCTCTACTGTCTTCCCTGCTAGGCTCTGCTTCCAGTCTATTTTCGTCAGTTCCTCTCTCATGCCCTCATAATTACCTTTATTTAACTGTAACACTATTACGTTCGATTTTGCCTTCTCTCTTTCAAACTGCAGACTGAACTCTACCATATTATGATCGCTGCTTCCTAAGTGTTCCCTTACTTTAAGATTTTTTATAAAGTCTGGTTCATTACGTAGCACTAGGTCCAGAATAGCCTGCTCTCTTGTGGGCTCCATGACAAGCTGTTCCAAAAAGCCATCCTGTAAGCATTCCATGAATTTCCTTTCTTTGGATCCACTGGCAACATTATTTACCCAGTCCACCTACATATTGAAGTCCCCCCATGATCACCGTGACCTTGTCTTTCTGACACGCCTTTTCTATTTCCCGGTACCTGTTGCGCCCCTGGTCCTGACCACTGTTAGGCGGTCTGTACATAACTCCCATTATGGTTTTTTTGCCTTTGTGGTTCCTCAATTCCACCCACATAGGGTCAGATGATGTGGAGTCTATGTCATTCAGTGCCATAGATTTAATTTTGTTCTTAACTAACACGGCCACCCCGCCCGCTCTGCCCACCTCCTTGTCTTTTCGATAAGTTGAAAACCCTTGGATGTTTAACTGCCAGTCCTGACCCCCCTGTAACCACGTCTCTGTGATGCCTACCACATCATAATCATTCACGATGATCTGTGCCATTAGTTCATCTGCTTTGTTACGAATGCTACAAGCATTTAGGTAAAGTGCCTTAATGCTAACTTTCTTATCATTAGAGATATTGGAAGTCATAAGATGTCCTAAGTTATCCTTCCTTTTTGCTGCATTCCCAGTCTGTCTCAAGTTTAAATCTGCCTGCACATATGCTATCCTGCCGCTTATCTTTCCATTTAACTCCATACTCCAGGCCCATGTGGCAGCTCTTGGCAAATGTGTTATTTGTTTTATTTTATACTTTGATGAACGTGCAGATCTCTGGTAAGGCTTGTATCTACAGACCATTTCCTAAATATCTTTAAAAAAGTAACAATTACAATTTGAGTGACTAAACAAAACAGTTCAGAGGACAGCTCAGAGCCAGTTGCAATGTTGTAGCTCTGGAATCACTTAAGGGGAAGACCAAACAAGATTGACAGGTATCCTTTTACGATTATTAGATTAGATTCCCTACAGTGCAGAAACAGGCCCTTCGGCCTAACAAGTCCACACCAATCCTCCGAAGATTAACCCACCCAGACCCATTTCCCTCTGACTAATGTACCTAACACTACGGGCAATTTAGCATGGCCAATTCACCTGACCTGCACATCTTTGGACTGTGGGAGGAAACCAGAGCACTGGGAGGAAGCCCACGCAGACACAGGGAGAATATGTGAACTCCACATAGACAGTCGCCCGAGGCTGGAATCAAACCGGGGACCCTGGTGCTGTGAGGCAGCAGTGCTAACCACTGAGCCACTGTGACACCCTAATGATACCCCTTATTTCATGGTCACCATTACTGAAACTGAGTATTTTTTAAATTTCAAAGCTGTTTAATTAGTTAATTTACTTGGTGTGGGATTATGATCTTATTTCTCCACATCATGAGACCAAGCTTCTGGATTATGGCTTTAGGGACAGAGCCATTATGTTATCATACCCCTATTAAGCTCCATACACCAAGATAGATTTGCTGAACTGTTTGTTTGCTCACCTTTTAAAAGCTTAACTTAAAGAGCATTAAGAACCAAAAGCCAGCTCTCTGACTCAGGCATTGACATTGTTGACATTGATTCGTGTTCGAATAGAAATATAAGGCAACTATATGCATAACTCTGCTGTGATAGAATTGCAATGTCATTGAGGGGTTAAAGAGTTAAATTACAATGATAGTTTGCATAAAATTGGTTTGAGTTTAGTGAGTTGTGGATGACTCAATTGGGTATTTAAGATCACAAAGGGAGTTAATAGGGTAGAGAGAGCGAAGTGAGTTTTTCTGGTGGGTTAATCTAGAACAAGGGGACACAATTGAAACATAAGAAAACCTTTTTTGGTCTCTCGAGCCTGTTCATGACCAAAATGTAACTTAACTCCATTTCCCTACGTTTACCCACATCCATGAAACAAATAAACACAAATCTATCAATCTCAGATTTAAAATTAACAATTGATCGAGAATCCATTTCCATTTGCTGGAGAGAGTTACAACCATCTACTACCTTTGGGGTAACATGGAGCGCAGTGGTTAATGCTGCTGCCTCACATCTTCAGGGACCTGGGTACGAATTCTCCCTTAGATGGAATCTGGACTGTACATGGAGTCTGTGAGGGTTTCCTCTGGGTGCTCTGGCTTCCTCCCACAGTCCAAAAATATGCAGGTTAGGTGGATTGGTCATACTAAATTGCCCAAAGTGTTCAGGTTGGGTGGGTTAGCTATGGGAAATTCAGGCTTTGGGTGCAATGCTGTTTGGAGGCTTGTTGTGGGTCAATTGGCCTACTTCCACACTATAGGGATTCATGATTTGGAGGAGCCAGTATTGGACTGGGGTGGACAAAGTTAAAAATCACACAACACCAGGTTATAGTCCAACAGGTTTATTTGGAAGCACTAGCTAGTGTTTCCAAATAAACCTGTTGGACTGTAGCCTGGTGTTGTGAGAGTTTTAACACCGTAAGGATTCTATGTTTCCTAAATTAACTCATGAAAGGTCTAGCTTTAATTTTTAGACTATACTCCCTGCCACCACCCCACCCCCACTCCCCCAGTCTTAAACTTTCAAATCTGCAGAAATAATTTCCCATTTTCTGTGCTCTTTAATAGATTGAAAATCACCCCTTAACAATCTAAATTCCACATAATACAATCCTACTTTGCATAACCCCTCTTCATAATTGACCTATTGGAGGCCAGGTGTCATTATTGGAAATTGTGCAGCACTACATCCAAGACCTATCTTCCTTTCCTAACATATTTTCCTCACAATTCCTTGCGGTATTCCAGCTGTCATCTTAATGAACCGTGTACCTGGACAATAAAGTTTCTTTGGATCTCCACTGTTTCAAGCTTTTCACTATTTAGACAATCCCTAGTTCTATCTGCTTTAGGACCAAGGTGTTAAATTTCTTACAACCAGTTGAAGTGGGAGACCAGATGACAACATCAGTTTTAGGTTTGTTTACAAAGTGAAACACTACAAACGTACAGCTCACAACTCTACAAAGACTACCAATGTAAGTAAATGTGTTTTCAAAGCTAGACTGAGACTGACTATGTGAAGTTGTTGGGTAAGAAAGTCTAAATTTTTATTCTGCACAAATCCAGTTTAGTTTGTAGCAAGCACCAAGAATGTCGGAAAAACTCAGAGCGTTTTGGAGAAACTCGGCAGGTGTGGCAGCATCTGCAGAGAGAGAAGCAGTTTTGTTTAACAGTTACTGTTTCGAGTCCAACACAACTTTTTTTTTCAGAACTGTTAGTTCAGTAAGGTGAACTTTTAACCTGCACATCTTCTCCAAACCAAATGGCCAAAGATCAGAAAAATAAGGCTAAAGGGATTGAAAATCCAAGAAGTTGCCTCCTGAAGAAATGGAAGAGGGGAAGTGTCATTTTACTTTTTTAACACATTAGTGTTCACTTTACATTCTTGGCTTCAGTTAAACATGAACATTTCCTCTGAGAGTCATAGGTTCTTCTGATTTTAGGATTGTGGAATTCAAATTCACTTGATATCGATTTTCAGTACAGTCCATTTATGTTCCTAAAAGTGCCAAACGTCCATTTTGTTATATTAATACTTAAACACCACCATGGATTTCTTCTTCATTTGATTTTCTTTTCTCCTTTGTATATTTGAAAGTATAAGATAAACCACTGCATGTGCACCAGTTTGCCAAGGTGTACCTCTTCTATCTGTATACATTTAACCTTAATTTATACAAATCACATAAGGTGAATGGCTTAAAAGTTGCTTGCATTAAAATTCAATCACCAGGTTTGCCAATTCACTTAACCTATCAATATGCCTTTGTCAGTTTATCTTCTACCTGCTTACAATGCAAGCTATTTTTGTATCATTGACAAATTTGGGTATCTGGCTTTCTCACTCATCATCTCGGTCACTCATACATATGGTGAATAGTTCCGCCCTAATACCGATGTTTGTGGGAAGTAATAAGCTACATTACAGTCTTTGCACATTACCTCTAACCAGTCGCTCAGCCAATTTCCAGACCAGGTCAATAATTTGGCATCATTTCTATGAGCTTCAATTTTAATTTGCTTTTGCCTATTGACTATATCAAATGCTTTTCGGAAGTTCACATATGTAACATGCATTGATATTCTTCCATTCACTATTTTAATCATTTCTTCAAAGACAACATCTTAGAATTAGGGTTAAGCCTGGACAAAGGACTGAAATCACAAAGCACTTTTTTCACACGAAAGGTGGTGAAAATCTGGAATTCACTACACCAAAAAGCTGGGAACATTTAGTCGATTGGAAATCTTAAGACTGACATCGGTTTTGTTTTGGAATGGCAAGGGTTTCAAACAGTAGGAAACAAAAAAGGATGATTTAAGTGAGGTTGTGGTACAGGTCAGCCAGATTTAAACAGAATGTATTCAAGAGCTGAATCGTCGAATCTCTACAGTGTCGAAGCAGGCCATTTGGCCCATCAAGCCAACACTGACCCCCACCCCCCATCCACCCCACCCCAACAAAGAGCATCCCAACCAGCACCTCCACCCCATCTCAGTAACCCTGCATTTCCCATGGCTAACCACCTAACCTACACATCCCTGCACTTTATGGGCAATGTAGCCTGGCCAATCCACCTAACCTGCAGATCTATCAATTAGGATGATACCTGCTCAGACACAGGAGAATGCACAAACTCCACACAATTACCTGAGGCTGGAATCAAATCCATGTCCTTGGTGCTGTGAGGCAGCAGTGCTAACCACTGAACGATCATGCCATCCAAATGGCCCACTGTGGCAGAGAAACAGGCTATTCAGACCAACCTGTCCATGCTGACCTCTATGCTCCACCTAAATCACTAGTCCTTTCTCCCTTGTGTACTTCTTAATATATTGAACATCATCAAAGCAAATGTCTTGTCTTTGCACTGATTCCAGTAAAAGCAGATGCACTCAAGTAAATTCAATGAGAAGATTATCATTGATCTGAAAAAATAAATAAATCTTTTCCTGATAACTCTTGGTGTTTCTGGGGAAATACAAAGCTGTTGTGGTTCTGTTCACCGAGCTGGGAATTTGTGTTGCAGATGTTTCGTCCCCTGTCTAGGTGACATCCTCAGTGCTTGGGAGCCTCCTGTGAAGCGCTTCTGTGATCTTTCCTCCGGCATTTGTAGTGGTTTGAATCTGTCACTTCCAGTTGTCAGTTCCAGCTGTCCATTGCAGTGGCCGGTATATTGGGTCCAGATCAATGTGTTTATTGATTGAATCTGTGGATGAGTGCCATGCCTCTAGGAATTCCCTGGATGTTCTCTGTTTGGCTTGTCCTATAATAGTAATGTTTTCCCAGTCGAATTCATGTTGCTTGTCATCTGCATGTGTGGCTACTAAGGATAGCTGGTCATGTCGTTTCGTGGCTAGTTGGTGTTCATGGATACGGATCGTTAGCTGTCTTCCTGTTTGTCCTATATAGTGTTTTGTGCAGTCCTTGCATGGGAATTTGTACACTACATTGGTTTTGCTCATGCTGGGTATCGGGTCCTTCGTTCTGGTGAGTTGTCTGAGAG